>NC_054371.1:122974734-123274734 GCF_017654675.1 Xenopus laevis | reverse complement strand
CCTGACACCTGCTAGGATTGGTCGCATCAACCCCACCTATAGCCCACAATGCTGGAGGGGTTGTGCTGACACAGGTACTCTGTTACATATGTGGTGGGAGTGCCCGAAAGTTCGTAGGTTTTGGACTTTGATTTTTGATTGGATCAAGACCCATTTAGGTTGGATAATACCCATCAAACCGGAGATAGCACTCCTTCATGCAGCCCCACCGGATTCTACTCCCATTATGAGAAAATTGCTGTTCCACATTTTTACAGCAGCTGCTATGATCATTGCTAGGAAATGGAAACTCGATTCTGATTATGATCTTGCGGACTTTATCACCCTGCTTTCTTCCAGTGAGCGTATGGAAGAGATGGCTGCTACTCTGGAAGATAAAAGAGATCTGCATACTAAAATTTGGCTGCCGTGGCAGCACTATAGGACTGACTCTATCCAGGTAGATCCGCCTTAGGCCCTCTCTGCTCTTGCGACCCTCTTTTTTTTTTTTTTTTTTCTCTTTTCCTTCTCTAACCCCCCCTTTTTATGTTTTGTTCTTCCTTTTATGTGGCTACCCAGTCAAATCTAAACACCCTGTAGAGCTGTTGTTCGAATGAAGAGACACAGTTATGAGAGATTTACAGTTTTCTGTTTAATGTTCACAATGCGTAGCAATATTTCAATGCTGGTCATTGTATGTGCCATTCCACGTTTCCTTTCAATATGTGATGTGTGCTGATTTTGTGGATGTGATAATAAAGCATTTGTGTTAAAAAAAAAAAGTGGGGTATTTCTTACCTTTGAGATTAAAAAATAAAAAAGATGCTTAGCCAAGTTAAAGTCAAATTGATGGACTAAATAAACTAAATGTATGAAGTCTAAACCTGCGATAACAGAAAAAAATGGAACATACCTAAAATGCGTGCAACAAAATTTTAACAATTAAGGTGATATATTATCTCCGACAATAAGTAAAATAATTGTTTTACCATTTGTTTTAACAAAACCTGTTATAGTCAATCATTTGGCACTTGGTGTTCATTTGGCAACTAAATAATCTATCCATTTTTGTTTGCATATTACAGCCCTCTGGGAAGACTTCCTTTTTTTCCCCAGAAGAAAACTTATTCCTGCATTGCTTGCCTTTCCCTTTCAGTGAAGGCAGAAAAAGATTTTATAGGTAGGATCAAAACAAAATCTCCCTTTTTAACGAACATTAGATATTTAGTTTCATAACAATTATTTGTTTATTCATCTATTCTTAAGGGAAAGAAAGCAGCTTACCTTTGGGCTCTGCCACTAGACAGACTCTTTTGGCTGGCAGCATGCCAACTTTCAGTTTTGTAACACGTTTCCGCCGTAATGGAGGCATTGCTGGGGTGGGCATTGGGGTAAAGGCAGCAACCAGTGGGTTTTCCACAGAAGGTGCCTCAGCAGCTTCACACTCTGCATCCATCTCAACCTCATCTGAATCCTCAGCATCACCTGTTCTAATGTTTTCCAGTTCTCCATCATCTTCCAGCAAATTAATATCGTCATCATCATCGTCGTCATCATCATCTGCTGCCTCTTCCTGGGCACGCTTGAACTCCTCAACTTTACTCTGATAAAATTTATATGCTGGACTGTTCTTTTCTCGTAAGAACCTTAGATGCAAATTAAATGAAAGTAACAAGTTTATTCTAGCATCCAGAATAGGAGAACTCAATGACCTGGTATTCAGAAATGCATTAACTCACTGTGCCAACAATAACTTATTTTGAAGAATCACTCACCAGAATTCTGGGTTATTTATGCTGTTTTCCATGCTAAACTCCTCCAGTTCAGGGCCCATCTGTGCTACAAACTGTGAAAGTTTTATTGCCGTATCCTTGGTCTTGGCATCAACTACAAAAAGAGTAAAAAGTATTAAGTTAACATACACTTGTGACATCACATTTAAAAACAGACCCTTCTATATAATACTTTAGCCTTAATCTATTTGAGGAATCCAATATCACAAGGAGTGTGAGAAACCACTCATTTGGCCCCCTACAGCCTATGTGTGTGTCTAAACAGTGACAGGTTGTATGCATTCCCAGGGCTGATTTTGTTCAGTCACACTGTACAACAATCTCCTAATAAATAAAAGCTTGAGCAACTTGGTGGCATTTGACCCTTAAAGCATTATCTTCTTGTTGTTTCCCAGGGAGACATGCTTATAATTTAACTGTATATTTTTGGTGTTCAATATGCTTAGACAGCAAGTCTTCCATATGACAAAAAAAAAGTTTTGCGGAATTATGCAAGCTTTAAGTCTCATACAGACTTTTGGACAGGTCGTCAAAACAGTTTCATGAAGTAAACTGAAAAAAATTTTTTTAATTCTTTATGGTAATTAAAAAAAATTACCCCAAGTAAAGTTTTTAGTCATGGTATCAAAAGATCACTTATCATATGTAACACTACTTATGCGTTTAGCCATTGGCCGATATATTCCATAGGCAGCACCAGGACAGTGCCACTAGGTATGAGTTGCGCAAAACACTGATGTTTCAAACTTTGAATAAATAATTTTCAAGAAACAGCAGAAAGTTTTCAATTTTAGTTAAAAAATGCCTATGTACATCTATATTCATTAAAAAGTGATATGACCCTTATAACTGAAGCCCCAATGAGGAATATGGACATCTTATTAAATAAAACTACACCAACAACATCCCCAGGGAAATATGCCTTTTTAAATTGTATTTAAAGAAATAAAATAAGTCCAACTTCCAGGTTCAACTTAATAATAGAAGACCTGTTGGAAACTGGGTTACTGACCACACTCTGTGATAAGCATTTGGTGGCAGAAATGCTTCTATTTATTTTTAAATAAGATGTCAGTATCACTTTGTTGAAACAAAATTAAAAGATTTTATTCACTTACGCTCCTCTTGATCACATGAGGATTTCTCATTTACACTTTCTGTTACCTCCTCCTCTTTCACCTTTGGTGGTTCAATGGTAGTGGTCTCTGTGGAAAGTTTGCTTTCAGCTTTCTTTAGCTCTTCAACCTCTGTTTTTGCTTCAGGCACCTCCTCTTTGGGTTCGGATTTTGGTGTAAGCGTTGCAGGCTTGCTGGTGGAGCGCTTGACTCTAGCCTTCCTAAGTCTCTGCTTTCTTGAGTATGCCAGACTTTTAAATATCCTTTTCTTTATTGCCAGCGATTGTTTTGCATATAACATGGCTCTCACTGCTTCATTTGTTGTCTTTTCGGGGGCTTTATTGAGCTTCTTTGTTTGAATTATGGTGTCCTGTGTTTTACCCTGGAACTGTGCAAGTTTTTGATGGTAATATTTAAATTCACTGCTGTCCTCATCAAACAAGAACCTTAACAGAAAGAAAGATTTATTAAACATTGATGTTTTAAATATGCTTATCCTTAAACAGTGCTAATAATAGAGACTGGAGACTAAGCCTTTTTTTTTTTTTTAGTGTTAAGGTTATTTTCTGTATGAAACAAACTATAGTTTTTTTTTTTTTTTTTTTACACTTCAGAATCCTCTAGCTTTTGAAAGGAGGATGAAATATATATACCAGACACTCCAGCTACGTATAGGATGACTATGTTTCGCCTACTATGCGTCTCCAGGCGATTATTTCTATTGGTGTTCCTGTTGGGCTTGGTTGCTGCTGTTTTGACAAAGGCCCATTCTGAGTAGCCACACGCTTTCAAAGCTCCTTTGAGATGTTTTTGCTCTTTGTCTTTGGGCTCTGTATAAGAGTCTTGTGGTGCAGAGTTCTAATGACACCCAGTTTGTGTTCCAGCGGATGGTGGGAATCAAACAACAGATATTGATCTGTATGAGTGGGTTTCCTGTATACTTCCGTCTTCAAATTAACCCCCTCTTGGATGCATATCAAACAGTCCAAAAAGACAAGTTTGTTTTTGTGGACATCTTCCCTTGTGAACTTGATGTTATTGTCCACTGAGTCAATATGTTCTGTAAAGGCCGCCACTTCATTGGATCTGATTTTAACCCAAGTGTCATCCACATACCTGAACCAATGACTCTGTGTAGTTTCCTGGAAAGTAAGTAAGACCCTCCTTTCCACTTCCTCCATGTACAAGTTTGCTACAATAGGAGAGACTGGAGAACCCATTGCACAGCCATGTTTCTGTCTATAAAAATAGTCCTTGTACTTGAAGTATGTGGTGTTAAGGCACAAATCTATCAACAAACACATTTGGTTGGGACTGAGCCTCGTCCTGCTGCTGAGGGTGTTATCTTGTTGCAGTCGATTTCTTACAGTCTCAATTGCCTCTGTAGTAGGTATACATGTGAACAATGAAGTGATATCATATGATACCATTGTTTCTTCTGCCTTTAGTGTAATGCCGTGAATTTTGGTTACAAACTCTGGCATTCTGGATATGATGCACTGTATTGCCTACCAACGGGGCTAAGATGTTAGCCAAGAATTTTGCAATGCTGTATGTCACTGAATTTATGCTGCTGACAATGGGTCTTAGTGGGGCTCCTTCTTTGTGTATCTTGGGGAGTCCGTATAAGCATGGTGTGGCTTCTCTGGGGTACAGGCGGTGGTATAAAACTCGATCAATGGCTTTCTTTTCAAGTTGTTGTAGGCAACCTATCATCTTTTTCTTGTAACCGCTGGTTGGGTCTTTCCTTAAAGGAAAACTATACCCCCAAAATGAACACTTAAAGGGATACTGTCATGGAAAAACATGTACAAAATTTATCAGTTAATAGTGCTACTACAGCAGAATCCTGCATAGAAATCCGTTTTTCAAAACAAGAAATTGATCTAATTTTAAAATTTGCTATGGGGCTAGACATTTTGACATTTCCCAGCTGCCCTCAGGTCATGTGACTTGTGCTCTGATAAACTTCAGTCACACTTTACTGCTGCACTGCAAGTTGGAGTGATGTCATTACCCCTCCCTCCTACAAGCTGCTGTAATGTAAATAGAGCCTTGTCTGCTGAGCCTTGTCAATTGAACAATAGGCAGGTATCAAGATACGCTCCCACTGACACCACTTCAGAGGGACTGAAATAAGATAGTCCTGTGATCACTGCCCCGGGCACTGGAAAAAATATTTTATATAGATAGTTTACTATATTTGTTTACACAAAAATGAATGGCAGAAACAGAGTACACTCCCAGGACTGATGATAGGGAATAGAATAGGACATACTTGAAAACCAGGAAAACTTAGGAGGAAGTCTAGGAAGGGTTAAAATAGCTCAGGAGAAAGGAGGCAGTAAGTAGTTAATGTAAAAAGAAGTATTGCAGGCAGGAAAGAAGCAAGGTCTGTGTGAGGTGGATAGCAGAGGGAACTCACAGCTCCTTTACCACATCAAGTAACCAGTAAAACTAACTAGGAAGGCAGCAAGGAGAGAAAGTTCCCCTCACCAAAGGAAAGCAGAGAAAAAACTTACAGAACAGCAGGAGCTTTGATAGTGTCTGTGGGAGGAGGGGCTGCTAGTGCAGCTGTAGAGCAGGACGTAGGAAAGTGAAAGTAATTGCTTCCCTGCAAACCATGTGACCTCTCTCCTCCAAACATCATAGGCATGGGCAGAGAGGGGAGGGGGAGTGTACAGCTAGATTCTCATGTCGTAGTGCGACCTGGCTTTTCATTACAGAGTGGCTGCCTCCAAGCACACAGGTAATGCTGTGCCTGCTGTTAGAGCAGCACAGGATGAATGTGTAATGAGCAGAAATGGAAGCCCCCATGACAAAATACAAACTAAAATAACTTATGCATGGATTTGTGGATTAACATTTTATTTGCCAGATAGTGTTTATGGATGTGTGTTTTTTATAAAAATGCAAAAAAAAAAAAGAGTTTAAAATGACGACAGATTCCCTTTAAGCAACAGATAGTTCATATCATATTATGTGGCATATTAAAGAATCTTACCAAACTGGAATATATATTTAAGTAAATATTGCCCTTTTACATCTCTTGCCTTGAGCCACCATTACGTGATGGTCTCTGTGCTGCCTCAGAGATCACCTGACCAGAAATACCTACACTCTGTTACAGGAAGAAGTGTGGAATCAAAAGACACATGTGACCTAACTTGTATGGTTTGTTGGTATGTTTGTGAGTACAGTGAATCCTACGATCCCAGGGGGCGGCCCTTATTTTTTTAAAATGGCAATTTTCTATTTATGATTACCCAATGGCACATACTACTAGAAAAGTATATTATTATGAAAATGGTTTATTTACATGAAGCAGGATTTTACATATGAGCTGTTTTATGCAATATCTTTTTATAGAGACCTACATTGTTTGGGGGGTATAGTTTTCCTTTAAGGGTTCATATGTATTGCTATCACTGAGTAGAGGTTATGTTGCAGTCGTAGTCAGTTGTGTTGAGCACAACTGTGCATCGCCCTTTATCTGCTGGCAGGATAGTGATGTTCGGGTCCTTACTCAGAGAACTGAGCGCTCTCTTCTCTTATGTAGTAAGGTAAGAGGGAGGTGTTTGAACTTTGAAGAGTTACAATGAGTTACAATGTGCCATTGAGATTGGATTAGTGGAAGAGTTTATATGCCGAGAACTTCCCACACCAGTCAGTTGAACTGAAGAAGCTGCTCGGATTGAGTAGTGAAATGTTTGCATTGATTACTCAGCAAGTACAGTTGTTTTTAGATTTACCTATACTGGATATACCATGACCTGGATGAATGAAAATCTTCATAGTACGATGAGATGCATACATTTCACTTACCAAAAAGCTGGCTTTTGTTCATTAGCTGGATAGCCATTCTTTGCATTTTCTAGAAGCTTGTCTATTGCTGCAACAACTTCAGGATCTGCTTTTTCATCTGAAACAAATGAACAAGTTTAACATTTCTATTAATATTGAGGCTTTTTAATTACAACCTCCGCACAAACACAGTTTTAATAACCACAAATAAAACACACCTTTAAGACCAATAAATTATTTTATAGTCCCAGAGCTCCTCAGTGATTTTGAATATCCCTATAATTTACAGTAGGGGTGCATTATCCCTCACTACAATATGGCCAGTAATCAAGAGGTACTTTTTGTTCACAGATCAACATCATCGCTTATTACATTACAGTAATCAAGAGGTCCCATGCTACTAAAATAGCAGGGCTTTCCCGGGGGGGGGGTGTAAATATTCGCACACTTGTCACCTTGGTTCTCTGGTATATGGGTCCTGCCAACAAGTAAAAAGGAGTCCAGTGTAAAATAAATGGCAGTCACACACGGCCAAATCCCTGATCCACCCCCTGGGATACGTTGTTAAAAGTAACACTAATACGAGACACAAATTCACTACCTGTAGAAAGAAACAAGCATCCTTATAGAAAACACACATCATGGTAATGATAATGAAACCTACCCTTGCTTTCTTCTTCTTCTTCTTCTACAGTTGGCTGAGGTTCAGCTTTCCCTTCCTCTTCAGGTAGGTTCCTTCTTTTTAAGGCTGGTTTTCTATCATTATTTTTTAACCAACTTTTCAGTTGTTGCATGAAATCTCTCCCAAAAAGGAAAGAGTCTTTCACATTTGGAAAGTCTGATGGTTTCAGCTCAAAGTCAGACAGGCCAAGGACGTTCAAAATATTATTTTGTCTGGCGGCTGCTGACATGGTAAAGGTTTGTCCTAGGAGGACCATAGCCTTACGGCACAAAAACACTGTGTTTTTAAGAGCACCAATTAGCTGCCGGTGATCAGTCAGAATTGAGTGCTTCAACTCAAAAGTGTTACAGGCAATCAGCAAAGGAATAGCACATTTTATGAGACGCTGCTGAATTATCAGCATCTCCTTGTCAAAAGGTTTAATTACTTCAAAGAAATCATTTAGGTTTTGCACAGTGTGCGTTTCAATCAAAAGATCCAATAGTTCATTGTCTACCTTTGGATTTTTCAGAGCTGGGTGATTTAAAAACTTTACTGTATTAAAGCAGCGTTCCCTTTGAGAAGTCGGCATTGCATATTTGAAGCACTCCACAATTTTATTACAAGCCTCAGTCTCCACTGTGAACAGAGCTTTGTGCTGCTTTACAAGGTCACTATGGTTTTCCAGGGAGTTGAACTTGGCCCACCTTAGAATTTCGAAGCCACATTTTGATGCTGCACTTTGCTCTTCTGCATTTACAGCTGCTGATGGGTTTCTGGATAGCTCACCACCCAGAGGTTGAGATGCTGCTTCACCTTTTTTTCCAGCATTTAAACGGCTTGCCTGAGCAGATCGCCCACCTCTTTGCGGGCCCTGGTGGGCTGCTTGCCCTTTCCGTGCTAGGCCACGCTGCACCTTACCACCTCTTGTTTGTTTTGCAGGTCCCTTTCCCCTGGTCCCTGGAGACTTAAATGCAGACTGCATAAGGCCTGAATAGTTTCCTCTCTGCTCAAAACGATTCACTTGTGAATTCAAATCCCTGTATCCTGCTGGTCTGGCCAAGCTGTACTCTGCAGCTTGCATTTGGTTTTGTTCAAGCTCCCAACGCCTGGAGCCATAGTCAAGGTCCCTCGAAAGTAATTCACTACGTTCTCTAGCTCTAAGGGCTTCAAGATCCTGTAATCGGCGTTCAGAGGAAGCAAGTTCTTCTCTGTATAACCTTTCCCTTGCCAAAGGGTTATCTTGCCTCCATCTGTCTAAACATGTTTCATTAAGTCGATTTGAAGAGAGGTCCCTTCTATAATCTCCGAGGTAAGACGGACTAGCTATTTCCTCTCTATCCCAGCTTCTGTCCAAATCATCACGAAGAGAGTATCTTTCACTGTCCCTATAAAGAGCATCATAGTTTTCCATTGGAGCCCTTGACTCTGATGCACCTAGACATGAAAAAATAAATAGTGAATATGTACTGTATTTCCAATTACATATTATAAAAGACAAAAGGACACTCTAATAAAGCTCCCCTTGATTATACAAATGCTTTGTTTGGACAGAATACTGCTAATAGCAAGTGGGAGCAGTATGTCTGAACGTATGTCTTGAAGATACTACAATTAATATATCTTAGAACTAACTGCAAAGTTACCTACATAGCAATCATCTTAAACGTGAAGTTCATGTCAAACTTTAAGAGTAACCCAATATTATGAAGTTTTATGTAAGGTTGCAGTGACTGACCCTGCCCAGGCAAATACATAAGCTTCCTAAAATAGCAAGTGCACAGACTAGACTTTTTCCTGCTTACACAAATCTGCACTCTTATAGTTCACACGGAGTTTAAAAGGAAAGTATGTTTATGACAAACCCTGCCTTTTAAATATAGTTACATTTTAGAATAATTGAAAAAGAACAGTTGAACTGTACAAGATACAGGTATGGGCATAGACCAAATTACTATTTTAAAGAATACTAAACTGCCGTATTCAAAAGAAGAACCGCCTCCCACACACTGGTAGCATTCTAATAAAAGGCAGCATTCTAATAATAGTTGCAATTGAAATATCGATAAGGTTACACTTTCAATCCACGGCCGTTTGAATTGGTCCACCACTGTTTATGCAGGCAAAAATGAGAATCTATGCAAGTAACTTCTCTACAGAGAAGGATAAACTCAACAGTTTAGGATAAACTCAACAGTAAGTACTTAAGATAATACAACAAGGTTATATTTCAACTCTAATTGATAACTGTATGCAATTTCCAAGGCAAAATTTCCCCTTCTTTTGTTTTATACATTTTAGCAGAGTGTGGTTGGTTTTATTGATCTATAAAGTATAATAAAGTATAAGAGAATATATTAACTTTGATAACCAATAGATGTCGCTACAGATCTATTGTATATAATGCATGTGTTCAACTCATTTTGTAAGCCTATGATTAAGGGAAGGTGTTCCCGAAACGCGCAAGGCCTATGTATTTCTACAGTACCCAGCAATAAAAACCTGTTTTTTTTACCGGAGTGCTGTCCTCCTGTTCGTGTATTTACTGTTGGCAGTGGGGACACTGCGGACTGAGCACCCGGCACCACAGGGGAGCAGCTAAGTGGTGGTGAGTTGAAGTGGTCCTAATCGGTTTCGTGGAGATAACTTCTCTACAAACCTACTCCCCGAATTATATACAGGTATCACTTGACAGGGGTGGTTAATTTTAAGTTAACATTTAGTATGTTATAAAACAGGCAATTCTAAGCAACTTTTCAATTGGTCTTCGTTATTTGCTTTTTTATCGTTTTTGAATTATTTACCTGCATCTTCTTTCCATCTTTCAAATGGGGGTCATTGAAAAAAAAATGCTCTATAAAGCTACAAATGAATTGTTAGATACTTTTTATTAATCTACTTTTTTATTCAAACCCTCTCCTATTTATATTCCAATATCTTTTTCTAATCAGTGCAGGGTTGCTAGGGTAATTTGGACACTAGCAACCAGATTGCTGAAATTGCAAACTGGGGAGCTGCTGAATACAACGCCAAATAACTCAAAAACCACAAATAACAAAGAATGAAATCCAATTGCAAATTGTTTCAGAGTATCATGCTAAAAATTAACTCAAAGGTGAACAAGCCCTTTAAAATTAAACTAGGCCATCTGATCTACTTTGCAAATACCAGCTCTGAAACTTAAGCTGGCCATAGACGCAAAGATCCGATCGTACGAATCGTGGATTCGTACGATTTTCGGACCATGTGTGGAGAGTCCCGACATTTTTCGTCCGTCGGAGATCGGTCGTTTGGTCGATCGGACAGGTTAGAAAATTTCTGTCGGCTGCCGATAATATCTCTGCGTGTATTGCCGATCGTACGATTTTCAGTGGGAGACTGTCACTAGTGTTGTCAGACATAAGTATCGTACGATTGCTGTCAGGGGCAGAACATTGGGTGATCTGTTCTTATTTGATCGGAATGGTAAAGACTTTGATCTGAATGGTTAGTGGAGGGTCGGGAGATGGGAAAGTCCGATTGTACGTTGATTCGTACGATCAGATCTTTGCGTCTATGGCCAGCTTAATCTTAATACGTTATGCTGCATCTAAAACCTAGCTCTGTTGTTAGATTAATGGCACAGAGATTAATTTGAAGCATTTTGTTGCTCCATGGGGGGTGGAATAATTGCCCCTTGATTAAAATGGAACTCAACCGATTATATTTCTAGTAAGCTTTTCATGCTAAAAAGTTAAGTGATTTTATTTGTAAATGTAGCTGCAATTTTAGTAGTATTTGGCTATAGTTTCTGCCTAAATGAATTTGCACCAGAAGGGAAAAACAGCAGGATATTGGGATGGTACTGCAGAGATTTCAAAATTGTTTTAGTAATGCTCAGCTACAGTTACCATTTAGCAAAGTTTGGTGGCATGGCATTATGATTCAGAATCATATGGTAGAGCAGGCAATAGAAGGGAATTGTGCTTTTCAAAATACACAAGCCAACTTATAAAGACTGGCATCGTGCAGGAAAAGATTTTAAAGAATCTCAGTTGGCGCGTTCTGTCATCTTTCGACACTAAAGTCCATTAATACAAGAAAATACATATATGGGAATGACATTCCTTTATACACAAACAATTCTGGCCTACGCACTCAGGATAATAGCATTTTTTCCTGTCACTGAGATTCACTAATCCTGTGGGGATCCTACTCTGCTTCTCAGTACTGTAAACATGAGCCTCTATATACCCGAACTACATACTGTTTGAGAAAAGGCTTTAATGGGTAGTTATAAATTCGGGTGTCCTATGAAGTTGTTTCAACTAATGATTATAATTTGCTATATAAAAAGAAGCAGCAAACTTACTTGGCTCATTTATAAACACAGGCCAAATTTGCACCTGGGCAGTAACCCACAGCAACCAATCAGTGACTGGCTTTTTACACGCAGCTGCAGGTTGAACAATTAATTGATTGGTTGCCATGGATTACTGCCCAGGTGCAGATTTGCCCATTGTTTATAAAAAAAGCCCCACTGTCTCTTAACCCTTTAAGTGCCAGCAGAATTTCACATTTTGGTTACGCGAAATGCCAGCCGTTTTTGAAACATTTTGTGCTCTCTCACTTTAGGGGCATTTTCTGAGGGGAAACCTATAGTTTACCTAGGAAAACTATACATTGTTTTTTTCGGTAGAAACTGAGCTTTCTAAATCTGCCTGAGTTTTCATGTATTTCCACCTGTGCAAAAAAATTTATAGTGCTAAATACCAAAAAAAAATGAAAAATTACCATTTTTCATCGTATATCAATTTATACCAGAAAAATATTTCATTTTACGGATGACAATCCAACTGATTTGGAAAGCCTTATGTCTCTCGAACGTGCCAATACCAGATATGTATAGTTTTAGGGAGATTTAGGACTTCTGTACCTCAAAAACTCCCGGCAGTATATTGCCGAATTTTGAAAGCACTAAGGCAGAAAACGGCATGCTTTAGATTCCAAGGCAAAAACTCCTGAAACCGTAGGTTTACCCCAGAAAACCATACATTTTTGAAAAGTACACATTCTGCCGATTACAAAATGGGTAACTATGTCTCTCTAATCCCAACTACCAAACATAAAAGCTTGTCTGAACATAGCGGTTTTTCAAAAAAAAAATTCAAAATTCTGAAAAATCATTGCAAAGGTTTTATTTTGCTGCTCCGCATATCCCAAACTATATTAGGTACCAAGAAAAAGCACCTGAAATATGAATGCCAGGGGTCCACTGAACAGTTTGATACCCATTATGCATAGGTTTACCAAAGTATCTGGCATTTAGAGACACCAATATGAAGTTAGCACATCCAAATTGATCAGGACTTTACTTCAGCTACTGAGAAATCAACACATTGACTGCATTTTTTGTGGGGTAAAAACACAGAAATATATGTTTACCCCCCAAATCCATATATTTTTGGAAAGTACACATTCTACAGAATCTAAAATGGGTACCCATGCCTTTCTGCTCCAAACTACTGAGTCGCAAGGCTTTCCCAAAATTGTCGGTTTTGGTGAAATATGTGAAAATTGCCTCAAACCTTCAACTTCCCAGCACCATATCACCCATGTATCATTATGTACTAAGAAAAAGCACTCTAAATATGATTGCCAGGGTTCCTCTGAACATTTTGGTAGCCATTGTTCATAGGTTTACCAAAGTATCTGGCATTTAGAGGCCCCAAAATGAAGTTAGCGCATACAAACAGTCCCGTGGGTAACTTCAGCTAATGAAAAATCAAACACATTGACTGCATTTTTGTGGGGTAAAAACACAGAAATATATGTTTACCCCCAAAACCCATATATTTTTGGAAAGTACACATTCTACTGAATCTAAAATGGGTACCCATGCCTTTCTGCTCCAAACTACTGAGTCGCAAGGCTTTCCCACAATTGTCAGTTTTGGTGAAATATGTGAAAATTGCCTCAAACCTTCAACTTCTCAGCACCATATCACCCATGTATCGTTACACACCAAGAAAAAGCACCCTAAATATGATTGCCAGGGTTCCTCCAAACAGTTTGGTGGCCATTGTTCATAGGTTTACCAAAGTATCTGGCATTTAGAGGCCCCAAAATGAAGTTAGCGCATACAAACAGTCCCGTGGGTAACTTCAGCTAATGAAAAATCAACACATTGACTGCATTTTTGTGGGGTAAAAACACAGAAATATATGTTTACCCCCAAAACCCATATATTTTTGGAAAGTACACATTCTACCGAATCTAAAATGGGTACCCATGCCTTTCTGCTCCAAACTACTGAGTCGCAAGGCTTTCCCACAATTGTCGGTTTTGGTGAAATATCTGAAAATTGCCTCAAAGCTTCAACTTCTCAGCACCATATCACCCATGTATCGTTACGCACCAAGAAAAAGCACCCTAAATATGATTGCCAGGGTTCCTCCAAACAGTTTGGTGGCCATTGTTCATAGGTTTACCAAAGTATCTGGCATTTAGAGGCCCCAAAATGAAGTTAGCGCATACAAACAGTCCCGTGGGTAACTTCAGCTAATGAAAAATCAACACATTGACTGCATTTTTGTGGGGTAAAAACACAGAAATATATGTTTACCCCCAAAGCCCATATATTTTTGGAAAGTACACATTCTACCGAATCTAAAATGGGTACCCATGCCTTTCTGCTCCAAACTACTGAGTCGCAAGGCTTTCCCACAATTGTCGGTTTTGGTGAAATATCTGAAAATTGCCTCAAAGCTTCAACTTCTCAGCACCATATCACCCATGTATCGTTACGCACCAAGAAAAAGCACCCTAAATATGATTGCCAGGGTTCCTCCAAACAGTTTGGTGGCCATTGTTCATAGGTTTACCAAAGTATCTGGCATTTAGAGGCCCCAAAATGAAGTTAGCGCATACAAACAGTCCCGTGGGTAACTTCAGCTAATGAAAAATCAACACATTGACTGCATTTTTGTGGGGTAAAAACACAGAAATATATGTTTACCCCCAAAACCCATATATTTTTGGAAAGTACACATTCTACCGAATCTAAAATGGGTCCCCATGCCTTTCTGCTCCAAACTACTGAGTCGCAAGGCTTTCCCAAAGTTGTCGGTTTTGGTGAAATATCTGAAAATTGCCTCAAAGCTTCAACTTCCCAGCACCATATCACCCATGTATCATTACGTACTAAGAAAAAGCACCCTAAATATGATTGCCAGGGTTCCTCTGAACATTTTGGTGGCCATTGTTCATAAGTTTACCAAAGTATCTGGCATTTAGAGGCCCCAAAATGAAGTTAGCGCATACAAACAGTTCTGTGGGTAACTTCAGCTAATGAAAAATCAACACATTGACTGCATTTTTGCGGGGTAAAAACACAGAAATATATGTTTGCCCCCCAAAACCCATATAGTTTTGGAAAGTACACATTCTACCGAATCTAAAATGGGTACCCATGCCTTTCTGCTCCAAACTACTGAGTCGCAAGGCTTTCCCACAATTGTCGGTTTTGGTGAAATATCTGAAAATTGCCTCAAAGCTTCAACTTCTCAGCACCATATCACCCATGTATCGTTATGCACCAAGAAAAAGCACCCTAAATATGATTGCCAGGGTTCCTCCGAACAGTTTGGTGGCCATTGTTCATAGGTTTAACAAAGTATCTGGCATTTAGAAGCCTCAAAATGAAGTTAGTGCATACAAATAATGAAAGATCAACACATTAACTGCATTTTTTGTGGGGTAAAAACACAGAAATATATGTTTACCCCCCAAACCCATACATTTTTGGAAAGTACACATTCTACAGAATCTAAAATGGGTACCCATGCCTTATTGCTCCAAACTACTGAGTCGCAAGGCTTTCCCAAAGTTGTCGGTTTTGGTGAAATATCTGAAAATTGCCTCAATGCTTCAACTATCCAGCATCATATCACCCATGTATCATTACGTATCACAAAAAAGCACCCAAATTGTGATTGCCAGGGGTCCTCCAAACAGTTTGGTGCCCACTGTGCATAGGTTTACCAAAGTATATGGCATTTAGAGGCCCCAAAATGAAGTTAGCACATACAAATTGTCCTGTGGGTAACGTCAGCTAATGAAAAATCAGCACATTGTCTGCATTTTTGTGGGGTAAAAACACAGAAATATATGTTTACCCCCCAAACCCATACATTTTTGGAAAGTACACATTCTACAGAATCTAAAATGGGTACCCATGCCTTTCTGCTCCAAACTACTGAGTCACAAGGCTTTGCCAAATTTGGCGGTTTTGGTGAAATATCTGAAAATTGCCTCAAAGCTTCAACTTTCCAGCAACGTATTGTCCATGTATCATTACCAGCATAAAGCATCCTAAATATAAACATAGGGGTCTACTAAATAGTTTGATGCCCAATGTGCATAGATATACCAAACTATGTGGCGCACAGAGACCCCCAAATGACAATATGTATAGACATTTTCACGGCTGACGCGCTGGCTGCTGCAACATAACCACCCGGTGTGTGTATTATGCGACATTAGACCACCTAACAGTACAGAGACCCCAGAAAACCATATATTTTCAGAAAGTACACATTCTGACGAATCCAATATGGGTAAATAAGTGTTTCTACTACAAACTGCCAAACTGCAAAGCAATGCTGAACATAACGTTTTTTATCAAATTTCTGAAAATAGTCACAAAGCTTGAATTTTACCCCATTATATGCCCCACATTTCGTAACTTATCAGCATAAAACATCCTAAATATGAACGCCAGGGGTCTACTGAACACTTTGATGCCCAATATGCATAGATATACCAAACTATGTGGCGCACAGAGACCCCAAATGACAATACTGTATATACATTTTCACGGCTGACGCGCTGGCTGCTGCAATATAAGCACCTGGTGTGTGTATTATGCGACATTAGACCCCCCTAACAGTACAGAGACCCCAGAAAACCATATATTTTCAGAAAGTACACATTCTGACGAATCCAATATGGGTAAATAAGTGTTTCTACTACAAACTGCCAAACTGCAAAGCAATGCTGAACATAACGGTTTTTATCAAATTTCTGAAAATCATCACAAAGCTTGAATTTTACCCCATTATATGCTCCACGTTTCGGAACGTATCAGCATAAAACATCCTAAATATGAACGCCAGGGGTCTACTGAACACTTTGATGCCCAATATGCATAGATATACCAAACTATGTGGCGCACAGAGACCCCCAAATGACAATAGTGTATATACATTTTCACGGCTGACGCGCTGGCTGCTGCAATATAAGCACCTGGTGTGTGTATTATGCGACATTAGACCCCCCTAACAGTACAGAGACCCCAGAAAACCATATATTTTCAGAAAGTACACATTCTGACGAATCCAATATGGGTAAATAAGTGTTTCTACTACAAACTGCCAAACTGCAAAGCAATGCTGAACATAACGGTTTTTATCAAATTTCTGAAAATCGTCACAAAGCTTGAATTTTACCCCATTATATGCTCCACGTTTCGTAACGTATCAGCATAAAACATCCTAAATATGAACGCCAGGGGTCTACTGAACACTTTGATGCCCAATATGCATAGATATACCAAACTATGTGGCGCACAGAGACCCCCAAATGACAATAGTGTATATACATTTTCACGGCTGACGCGCTGGCTGCTGCAATATAAGCACCTGGTGTGTGTATTATGCGACATTAGACCCCCCTAACAGTACAGAGACCCCAGAAAACCAGATATTTTCAGAAAGTACACATTCTGACGAATCCAATATGGGTAAATAAGTGTTTCTACTACAAACTGCCAAACTGCAAAGCAATGCTGAACATAACGGTTTTTATCAGATTTCTGAAAATCGTCACAAAGCTTGAATTTTACCCCATTATATGCTCCACATTTCGTAACGTATCAGCATAAAACATCCTAAATATGAACGCCAGGGGTCTACTGAACACTTTGATGCCCAATATGCATAGATATACCAAACTATGTGGCGCACAGAGACCCCCAAATGACAATAGTGTATATACATTTTCACGGCTGACGCGCTGGCTGCTGCAATATAAGCACCTGGTGTGTGTATTATGCGATATTAGACCCCCCTAACAGTACAGAGACCCCAGAAAACCATATATTTTCAGAAAGTACACATTCTGACGAATCCAATATGGGTAAATAAGTGTTTCTACTACAAACTGCCAAACTGCAAAGCAATGCTGAACATAACGGTTTTTATCAAATTTCTGAAAATCGTCACAAAGCTTGAATTTTACCCCATTATATGCTCCACGTTTTGTAACGTATCAGCATAAAACATCCTAAATATGAACGCCAGAGGTCTACTGAACACTTTGATGCTCAATATGCATAGATATACCAAACTATGTAGCGCACAGAGACCACCAAATGACAATAGTGTATATACATTTTCACAGCTGACGCGCTGGCTGCTGCAATATAAGCGCCTGGTGTGTGTATTATGCAACATTAGACCCCCCTAACAGTACAGAGACCCCAGAAAACCATATATTTTCAGAAAGTACACATTCTGACGAATCCAATATGGGTAAATAAGTGTTTCTACTACAAACTGCCAAACTGCCAAAGCAATGCTGAACATAACGGTTTTTTATCAAATTTCTGAAAATCGTCAGAAAGCTTGAATTTTACCCCATTATATGCCCCACATTTCGTAACGTATCAGCATAAAACATCCTAAATATGAACGCCAGGGGTCTACTGAACACTTTGATGCTCAATATGCATAGATATACCAAACTATGTGGCGCACAGAGACCACCAAATGACAATAGTGTATATACATTTTCACAGCTGACGCTCTGGCTGCTGCAATATAAGCACCTGGTGTGTGTATTATGCAACATTAGACCCCCCTAACAGTACAGAGACCCCAGAAAACCATATATTTTCAGAAAGTACACATTCTGACGAATCCAATATGGGTAAATAAGTGTTTCTACTACAAACTGCCAAACTGCAAAGCAATGCTGAACATAACGGTTTTTATCAAATTTCTGAAAATCGTCACAAAGCTTGAATTTTACCCCATTATATGCCCCACATTTCGTAACGTATCAGCATAAAACATCCTAAATATGAACGCCAGGGGTCTACGGAACACTTTGATGCCCAATATGCATAGATATACCAAACTATGTGGCGCACAGAGACCCCCAAATGGATATATAGTAGATAAAATTTACAAGGCAAAACAAAATAAGGCAGTAAAGAGTGAAATGAAAAAAAATCCAATAAAACCACAAAAATCAATGTTTTTTTTCCAGAATAGTGTTATCGGCCGTCAGAATCACAGTTTGAATATTTTAGCTGGGCCAAACAGGTTATACGGCTAGAAACAAGTGAACACAACATATGCAGAGCTGAAAATGCAATAAAATGGCTAAAAATTCAATAAAATGGCTAAAAATGCACCAAAATACCCAAAATTGCAATATAATCACCGAAATAACATACAAAAGATATTGCACAGTACGGTTGTGGAGGGGTCCCAGGAAGACATCTGCGACGATCCTCGTGTTCCTGTGCTGTGGGGGCGGAGATCAACGGCGCAGTGCAGGCTGCAGCAGCAGGACACGTAAGTAACACGTGCCTGCTGCTGCTTTTGGGCCCCTGGGCGATCGCGCCCCAGGGGCCACTCGATCCCCTGCTCTGCTCGTTGCCTAGGGGCAGGGGATCGAAGCGGAACGGAGCGAGCGGCTCTAACAGCCGCTCCTCCGCTCCACAACCCGGAAGTGCTGCAGAACGTAGAATCTACGTTCTGTGGCATTTCAAGTTACTTTTCCACAGAACGTAGATTCTACGTTCTGTGGCACTTAAAGGGTTAAGAAAGGATATTTAAAATAAAATGATTTCATATAACTGGTAATTAAGGGGGTTGATTCACTTTTACACCAGCAGCCAAAAATGATTGCATTATGAGGCTATAATTTTATTGCTATTGCTAATTTTTATTACTTATGTTTTATTAAGCCCCTCTCCAATTTATATTCTGGATCCTGGTAACATATACCTGCTGAAATATCAAACTAGAGAGCTGCTGAACAAAAAGCTAACCTCAAAACCACAGAAAATAAAAAATTAAGACCAATTGCAAATTGTCTCAGTGCATCAAGTTTTACATTATACTAAAGAGTAATTTTAAGGTGTACAGGCCCTTTAACCCAAAGGTTACAATATGAAAAATATATCAGTCATGAATCTTAGAGCTTAGAATGCTTAATATGATACACAAAAACTGCAAAGTAATAAAATATAATGTAATAATCCTAAAAATGTTATATAGAGTCAGAGGAAAGGCAGCAATTGAAGGCACTGTGGTTTATTACATAAAAGATTTATGAAAATAGACTCGCCCTGCCATTTTTCTATTCCAGAATCATTTCCTTCATCTCTTGCACCATAAAGAGTAACTTGGTACTTTGTGACAAGAACAATCTGAACATCCGTTGATGCATACATACCTTCAAGTTGACATTCACGGATAGTTTCAGAAAGTGCTTGGTTGAAGCTCATCCGGTACTTTTTCATTTTCTTTTGTACTACAGCATCAAGTGTATCACGCGTGATCCTTTGACTTGCCATTACACTTCACTCCTGAAAAGAAAAAAACAAGCAAAATAAAGTGCGTTGGCAGGAGATGCAGAGCCAAGTGGAACTAAAGCCACATTCTGATCCAAAACAACAAAGTCAAACAAACTGGCAGTCCACGGAGAAGCCTTTGTATAATAAGTTGCTTTTTATCTGAAAAGATAACAGGTTGTAGCTGGGGGAGAGGTTTATTTATTGAGAAGATACTCCAGTGGACTGTTGGTTTATTTTGACTTTGCTCTTTGGGATAAGAAAATAGAATGTGGATTTAGTTTAATTTTTAAATATTGCCCTGTTTAAAGAAAGATATAACAAAACGCACAAATACCTCCTAATTCAAGAAATAGGCAAAATGTATGTACAGCATGTAAGTCCTATTCATTGCACCAATGTTGAAAAAGGGGGGTATACTTAACGCATTTGCAATCCTTTCATATTACATGGAAAACAAATGAAAAGTTGAATAGCAGTCAAGAGCTTATAGCAGGGGTGCCCAGATCTACCAGTAGACCTTTAGCTGGTGATCAGTAGATTTCAAGACAGCTTGTCTATATCACCCTCCTGTTCCATGCTTTTCATTCAGATATTTATTATGTTAAGGTTACATTAGAAATAGGTTTGTTAAATATAGCAATATACATTTTATCATAAATCAATATTTAAGTAATATTTTCCATGTAACAGCATGCTAATGTTTTTATGGATATAGATCATAATGGTACAACATCACTAAAAGTAGACCTCACATTAGTAAAGTATGGGCACTCAGAGGCAGTTCACTGTAACTATCTTTCCATTAGACATGCCCCAAAACATGCAATTGTGAAGTGATGTATTTTTGGGATGTGAAGTCCCTTTCCACAGTAGGAGGCACAGATTCTCTGGAAAGCAGAGGGACTTCAAGTCCCAGGCTTCACAACGGAACAAGATAAGCAAGCTGGTGCATTACAATGAGAGTCTAGGGGGTAGAGAATTGAAAAACACTCAGACAGACTAGCATGGCTTCTTTTAATTTTGTAGAATCAGGTATGTACCAGTAAAAAAAAAAATTATATTCCGAATTTTTATTTTTTTCTACATAAGTCCAAATGATCAAGCTCTTGTCCCTTTAATAAAATAAGTGATCATGTATAAGCTTATTTGCACTTGCAGAGCTGCAGGTCACACAGCTTGAGGTGCGACAGGATTTGAGATATATGTCAAAACATGTAACGGCACACTAACATAATTGCAGCTTAACTCTGCTTTTCAGGAGGCTTCTGCTCTTTGAAATCCAAAGTTTAGCACTTTGCTTAGACAGAAACACTGGGGTGTATACCTGAATAACGAAAGAACTGCAAGCCAGGGTGGGTGACTGAATGACGAAACGTTTACTAGCAAATCATAAACTTCTGTCATTAGTAAATTTGCTACATTACCTGCCCATTTCTATTTTCTGTTCTGGTGGCTCTATCTCTTTAAACACTGTAGCCAATTAAATAAACCATGGGGCTTCTGCTACATTGTGTCAAAATACAGAACAAGCAGTCAAGAAAGAGGCAGAATAATATTGCTTTGCAATTACTTTGAAAAACTGACCACGTTCACGAGTAAAAATCCATTAAACTACACTTTTATTGGGCAGATATTTTACATCCCCTTTAACCACAAAAAAATTGTTTTTAGTGACAAGGGAACACATACTGGAAGCCGTGCATTCGGAACGCATTTTAGGCAGTGTTGGACTGGCCCGCAGGGATACCAGGAAAACTCCCGGTGGGCCAAGGTGCCAGTGAGCCCACCTGCTTCAAAACATTTGGCCTATTTCATGGCCATTCCCTATTTCTATGAGAACAAATAGACTAAAGAGATTGAATAATAGATTATAGCATGTAGAGAAAAGAGACTAGCAGAATAGAGGTTGCTGTGGAGAGGAATTATAATAGTACTGACAGTGGGCCCCTGATCTAATGTGTTTTGGTGGGCCCCTGATCTAAAGTGTTTTAGTGGGCCCCTGATCTAAAGTGTTTTGGTGGGCCTCTGGTCTAAGGTTTTTGGGTGGGCTCCTGGTGTCCCAGTCCGACACTGACTTTATTAGTGTCGGACTGGGACACCTCAAATGCGTTCCGTACGTGCATTATTGCTTTACATCGGTACTCATTAACAGGGCAGACACATATCACGTCTAAGCGAGTAGTCGCATAGCCGTACGTGCCAATGAGACGCAACACTATAGCGCTTTACTAGCGCAAACCTGTCCTCACCATAATAGCAAGGAGATTCGTGGGTCAGTCAGGTACCTCCACCAGCTGGATCTGATAAACAACTCTTTAGAGGTAACCAATATACACACAACTCCTACCTTTTCTTTCCACTCCCTACCCCGGTGCTCAGCGCGCTTACTCCTTTAGGCCGCACAGGAAGAAGGAGTGCTACACTACAGGAAACGGAACAGGCAATTTCTTGTAATAATACCGCGGTGCATTATGGGGTCTTTTAGATTTTTTTAAGCCACATATTGTTTGGACTGTATGGTTATTTAGGCTATATACTATCCATAGATATATTAACGGCAGAGTCACAACTCAACGAAGAAAAACCTTCATCACCCTGTTTAGCGTCAATGCGTCCTAAACCCCGTTCACTCCCTCATGTCTTTGTGCTCTATGCTAGCGGGCTCGTGATGTCACTTCCCTTTCTGGTTGCTATGTCAGAAGCTTGGAGACTGATCAAAAGAAGCCCAGGTTTGGAAGGACTGTCGGGTAAGCGAAAGAAGGTTTTGTCTTAGATGAATTGCAGGGAAAGTGTGATATTAGTTCTGTGTGTGTGACCATTGGTGATGCGTGTAGCAGCTTTAAATAATGGGTTTCTTTAGAACGCAAATGAGCTTGATTGATTTTGCAGTTTGGGTGGATCACCTCACCTCATTTCCACTCAGCCTTATCCTTTTATTCTCAACATTTCTGGATGGTCATAAGCTTTTTTATAGGAGATGAAGAACCGTCCAGCCCTCTGCTACAATATAAATGAACATATTCTAGAACTTTTATGAGAAGCTCTCCAGTGTCATTTTTATTTTTGAACCTCAATTTGTTATAAGTAATTGTAAAGTACTGTGTTTTTTGCTTATACAGTAAATTTACATCCACTGATTTGAAGTTTTCCCTCATTTTACATTGTTGTTTTGTGGTCCCACCTATATATTGTGCATAATACATTTTCCCTGATTTTACATTTTCCTGGATTTTACACATATTTTTCTGGCCCCCTGAAAAACGTAAAATGGGGGTTCTACTGTGCTTTAAATAATGATGATACTTTTCACAACCTACCCCCTCTCTCCAAATGTCAGGTCATTTACTAACGTAAATCCTTTATTTATCAGCTTCTGAATGTTCCCATCCAGATCCAGAACAGTTGGTGTATAAACGCAGATGTTGGTGAAAATTCATATTGCCACAAGCCAGCAACAGGAACACATTTTAATCAGTTTTGCTTACTTTAAACAAAACAACATTATTAAAAACTAGGGAAGCACAGAATCCACTATTTTGGATTCGCCCGAATCCTTTGCAAAAGATTTGGCCGAATAACGAACCAAATCCGAATGGTAATTTGCAAATTAGGGGTGGGAAGTCACGCAATTTCCCTCCCTGCCCCTAGTTTGCATATGCAAATTTGGATTCAGTGCATCCATATTAAAAACGATTGATTTTATTCTGAGGCGGTAAACTGCAGCAACCAGTTAGTTTCAGTAATTTTTAAAGAGGTACTTCAGCTGTACATTAACTTTTAGTATGACATATACATTGATATTCTGATATAATAAGCAATTGGTATTTACATTTTATGGTTTTTCAGTTATTTGGCTTTTTGTTCATTAGCTAACATAACCCTAAACTTTAGAGGGTTGTCTTTACCACCCCTTTAATGAAAACAAATACTGACAGGTTGCTAAGTTAGTACAGGTATAGGACATGCTATCCAGAATACTTGGGACCTGGGGTTTTCCGCATAACAGACCTTTCAATAATTTGGATTTTCTACTAGAAAATTATTTAAGCATTAAATAAACCCAATAAGTTGGTTTTGCTTCCAATAAGGATTAAAGGGTTTGTTCACCTTCCAAACACTTTTTTCAATTCAGTTGTTTTTAGATTGTTCCCCAGAAATAAAGACTTTTTTCAATTACTTTCCATTATGTATTATAACTATATCTTATATATAGAGAGAAAGAGAGAGAGATATAGATATATTATAGCTATATCTTAGTTGGGCTCAAGTACAAGTTACTGCTTTATTATTACAGCGAAAAAGAAAATCATTTTTAAAAAATTTTATTACTTGTTTATAATGGAGTCTATGGGAGAAGGCCTTTCCGTTATTCGGAGCTTTCTGGTTAACAGGTTTCCGGATAACGAATCAAATACCTGTACTGAGTAAAATGTATAGGGAATTATGTGAATTTCTCATTGTTCCAACTAGTAAAGTTATGTACTCTTGTTTCTGTAGTTTGTTTTATATTGTAAAAAACACAATTCCTGTTTATTTTGAAATGTCAAGACATGATACTCATTCTAAAAATGTTTTACCACATCTAAAACGGCTTTAATTAATTGTATTTCAACAGTCTGTACATCTGTGAGGAGGAAAAGCTTTATACACATTTATGAAAATGGCATGTAAATGGGTAACCCAAGAAACATTCGATGCCATTGTGCAAGAGAATATGACAGAGTTTGAGCTGGATCCAGAAGAAGCCCTCAATGAAGCTATTCAACAGTTTGAGTCTCAAGGTACCTGGCTTTTGAAAACGTGCAGAAACAGAATATCCAAAACTCAATTTCAGCAGCTATTGAAGTATTATGTGTTTGTTTCTGAGATTTGACACCTAAAATGTCACCCATAAATGACAATCATACACAGTTTAATAATGGTCTGTGCCTGGCAGGTTCAGAAGAATGCACCATATTTATTTATTGCATATATTTATAGTTTGAGTTTTGTAGCTGAAAGGGAACAATATTAAAATTTAGACCTACAGTATGTAAATATTAGATTTAAACGGAAACAATCTCCATTTTGGCAGTTCAGCTCTCTGAACTGCCAAACATAATGTATTTTACACAATCACATTTACACATTTAAAACTGTGATACAGATTGAAAGGAAACCACAATACCATTCCCCAACATCCCTTAGATTCATAGGGGTATATTTATCAAAGAGTGAAGTTAATAGTGAAGTTCCGCCACTAGAGTGAAATTCCGCCACTTCCCATTTATTTCTATTGGGTTTTTAATTATCAAAGGGGGGAAATTTCACTTTCACCCATTGATAAATACGCCTTTCAAAATCCCATAGAAATGATTGGAGAGCTGCTGAATTTCACTCTAGTGGCGGAACTTCACTCTTTGATAAATTTACCCCATAGTGCAATGCAGTGCCTCCATTAACTTGTTCCATTGTGAAGTCACGAGTTTTGGAACTTGAAGTCAATTTACTTTCCATAGTGGGTGGTGAACAGATAGAGGACTCCATGCAAATAGAGAGATTATTATGGTTTCCTTTCCTTTGGTGGAATTGGGTATTTCTGTGTATGACTGCTCAAGTTGTACAATATGCACATACATTCTGACATTCAGTCATAAAGGCTTGCTCCTCTTTTTTGCACCTTCTTTATTTGTTGCAGAGAGTAGAGCCACAACCATATTTACTTCAGCATCTTATAAATATTCACTGTCTGTTGCACATTACTTTTTTGTCAATACGAGAAAGTTGCTATATCTGCTTTGTAGCAAATGTTCAGTACGCTATGGAAATAATAGCCACATTCTTTTCTGTTAATTAGGTGTTGACTTGACTAATATAGTAAAAGCAGTGAAGAAACCATGTGATGAAAATGAAGTTGCTTCAAATCATGATATTTTACAGGTGTGTGTGAACACATTATAACTGCAGGTAGAGGGCAGATTAATCCTGCACAGATGGAAGCTTCTTAAAGGCAAAATGTACCACACTGATCTGTAACCACTCATTTGATTGTTCTGATTCTGGCTTCACTTGGGTGGCACCATAATATTTAGGTATTGGACCTGTAATCCAGACTGTTCAGAACCTGGGGTTTTCCAGATCAGGAGTCTTTCCATAATTTGGATCACCATACTTTGTCTACTAAAAAAAACATTTAAACCTTAAATAAACACAATAATACATACAAGAAATACATTTTAAAATATATAATTATTTGCTTAAACTGTACTCTGTGGGAGATGGCCTTCCCACAGTACGGACCTTTCTGCTTATCGGGTTCCAGATAACGGATTCCATACTTTGATATATTTTTGCAACATAGGTATAGTAATAAACCATTTTGTATTGCTATTACAATGGTTCTACTGATTGCATGTTTTAAGATACTCACATAATGTGTGGCATATATAGTCTTGCTCCACTTTTTTGTGCCTTCTCTATCTCTTGCAAAGAGTTCAGATTATATGAAAAAGCCTATATTGAAAGCCTGTTGATGTTGATGCATGCACAATTAACCATATGCCTAGTGTTTTTTCTTAGTTATTTTTATCTCTTTTTGTTTTTTTTATTCATAGATATTTAGCTATGCTTGTTTTCAATGGCACTTACACACATATTCTTAGCATTTGTGGGAGTAGAGCTATTTGATGTTGCATGCCAATTATAAGGCTAAGCCACATGAACATAGAGCTTATACTTATGATGCTGAACTTCAACCACATCTGTTTTCTAATTAATAGACTCTGGAGTCCTTGAGAAAGTCCGTAGAGTCCTCTTCTATAAGTAAAATTTCTGAACTCCTTATTAAGTTTGGGGATCAGTGCAAGAAAGGACTGGCACATCGTTACTTGGCTGGACAGAAATTTGCCTATCCAGTTATACTAGAGACCTGGAAACTCTCAGAAGATGATCGTGAGGCTTTGCTGAATGCCTTGTATGCTATGGCTGCCCTTACTGATGGACAACCTGACTTGCTGGAAGCCTCTGGGCAGCAACTATTGCTTCAGACTCTAAAGAACCATGCAGGTGATGCAGAGGTTACATTACTAGGTACTCGCCTCACGCGCCATTTATGCTTAAAACATGAGCAGAATCGCCAGGGCCTAGTGAAGGCAGGGATCTTGCCCCTCCTGACCAGGGCCATTACAACTCATGGATCAGATGCAGATGTGGTTCGTGAGGTGTGCTCTGCTTTGAGAATTATGACCTTTGATGATGACATCAGGGTACCCTTTGGCCATGCCCATGATCATGCAAAGATGATTGTTTTGGAGAACAATGGACTGAAGTGCTTGATTGAGACAGCAAAAGGTACCATGTTTAATTAAAATTGTTATGTATTTACACCATTATACTTGGTATAATACATCTTTTTTTTTTAATAAATTTTTAATGGAATAAAAATGTATTTCTAAAATAAGCATTTCTAATATATACATTTAGAAAATATTTGTTCCTGTTTCACTTAAAGTGCTTTCTTCAAGTATTTTCTTATTAATCCCTTGCTTCTTCTTTATTACCATTCCCTTAAATTACACAATTTCACACTGCATGGCACTACTCAGACACTAGTAAAGCAGCGGGGAAGCAGCAACAAACTACCAGATAATTGTAAAGCAGTAGTGAAGTCTCAACAAACACAGCTTCTGCTTTAATATTGACTGGTGGTCCAAGCAGTCCAATGGTTTCTGTGCAGTGTGGTTGGCGCTGATCCTGACAGAAAGGTGAACATCAAGGTAGAACCTAGAAAAAGCAAGAGAAAAATAAGAAAGTCCTTGAATGCTCTTCTCATGACACAAGTTATTTTATTTTCTAACAGCTGAAGCTTCGTCTGCATGTCAGTTAGGTATCCATATGTAGCACTGCAGAATATATTGACCCTTTTTATAAATGATCCTGACATTAAAACTAAAAATGTGAGAACAACAGAATATGATTAAATCGGTGCTTTTCCATCCCCTTTAATTACAGCTGCCCGACAAAGTTCAAGGTGGTGATAGCTGTTTGTATGACAGACAAAACAGAGACTTGGAGGGTTCCATTCAAATGGGTCTTATACACCGTAACAATACATTTGGGAATAAAATGTTGACCCTAGTAGTAAATTTAAGGTTGATCCTGTGCGTTTGAGTTTTTTCACTAAAAAGTAGTTCTTGAAAAAGCATGGCAAACATTTTAATTACAATTTGTCCTCTGGAGGGCACTGTTTAAGGATCTATGGATGTTATGTTACATGGATACTAATGTGATAGTTCCCATTCTTAGGGTGGTGGCAGACAGGGACATTAGTCGTTCAGCTACTTCGGGCGACTAATCTCCCTAAATGCCTTTCTGCCTGCAAGAATACTTATTGCCAGCGGGATGGCATACGAATCGCTTCGGATTTCCAAAGTTGCCTCACGAGGAAACTTTGGGCGACTTTGGAAATACAAAGTGATTCTTATGCCATCCCACTGACGATTCATATTCTTGGTGGCGGGAAGGCATATCGGGGAGATTAGTCACCCGCAGTAGAGAAGATTTGTCGCTGGGCAACTAAACTCCCCGACTGCCATAAACCTTAGGACTGACAACAAATGCAGAAAAACAGAATAACCTGTGCCATCTGTAAAAAATTATGATATACAATATGTACAAACCCCTATACTGTACATCAGTGCTGTCCAACTAATTGTAGTGGGCTGAGTAATTCTCATACAGCATGTGTGAGGGCCGGATTATATCAAAATGATGATGTCTGTGGAGCCCTAGAGCAAACTGGTACTGTGGTACCATTTCCAGACTGGGGGCTATAAAAATCCTTTTGAGGGCCATATCCGGCTGCAGGACTTCAGTTGGACAGCACTGCTGTACATAAAAGGTTTAAGTGTATTGTATTTAATTATTTATGTAGCACTACAGATGTATGCAGTGCCTTACAAGACACAAACAGGGATACAGTTGTTATAAATTAGGCAGTACGTATTGATGCTTAAGTGCTAGGGCTAGCTAACAGTCTTATTTTTTCTTGAATTGATCAGAATGTTAATACTGCTGAAAATCGACTTTTAGTTTGGCTGCATAGTGAAAATAACCAAGAAAATCTAACTGATGTCTTCTATGCATATTACCAGCATTTACAGATAATCCTGGAGTCCTCAGCGAGCTTTGTGGTACCATTTCCAGACTCTGTGTGCGCAACGAGTTTTGTCAAGATGTGGTGGATTTAGGTGGGCTTAATTTTATGCTGGCATTGTTAGCTGACTGCATTGACCACCAGGTATGTCCATGTCATGACAATCCAGCACTTACACCGTTGGTTCCAATAAAGCAGATATTACCATATCTTGGTCTATAGACTATATCTTGAAGGTTAATGGTTCTACCCACCTTGGCACAAAAAAACGGTCTACAAACAAGACCACTTATTTGTTTATCTGCATCATTTAAATACACCTTGCTAAAACCAAAAAATGAAAAAAAAAAAAAAAAAAAAAAAAATATATATATATATATATATATATATATATATATATATATTTTTTTTTTTTTTTTAAATATACAAATCTGTTTTGACTATTGTTTTCATTAAAAATAAATTGTTTCATGTTGTACATATTGCAACTACATGTAATACATGTAATATTTTGGGTAAAAGTACTTCTGTAGAAATTAAACCATGTTTACAGATTGCTAAAAATATAGTTTTAATGTTAATAGCCGTCTTAGTGGTACTTTAACTAGCATGAATGCCCTACTGTCCTGCTCTGGTTATGTTTAAGATACAGAGTATGTTTTAAATTCCCTTTGTGCCTGTGTGAGATTTTTTTTACATGTAGTATAATTTCCTCCCACGCTCCAAAGACACAGAGGGGGTCATTTATAAAGTTCGCGCAGCACATATTTTTCGCAAATTGTTGTATTGTGCATTTTTTTCCTGATCGCAAATATATTGCACTGCCCTGCCCATCTTTCCAGTTTTTGTGAATTCACATTGTGAATAAATTTTCGCAAATGAGACTGGAGTTTGCGTGAGCGCACCCAATGTGCGTGGTTGTTGTGCGCGAAAATAGCGTTGACAGTAACTTAAATTGAGTCGCAGAGTGTGCGCATAAATATTCACAATTTGCGAATTGTGACATATTTAAAAAGCTCTTATAGACATTCGCATTGTGAAAAAAAATTTGCAATTCTGTTTGCACCCTCTTATTCAGCTTTATAAATATAACCATGCGCAGGGCAAATATATTCACTTTGCAAACAAATCTGCCCTGCGCGAAGTTTATAAATGACCCTCAGAATGTTGCTATATTTTTTTGCAGGAATTGGTAAAGCAGGTTTTAAGTGCCATTAGAGCTATTGCTGGCAATGATGACGTGAAGGATGCGATTGTAAATTCTGGTGGAACAGACCTAATTATCTTGGCTATGTCACGACATCTATCAAGTATCCAGGTAATTCTTTTTCTTTTAGTTTTTCTTTGTCAGTAATTCAACAAAATCATGGGAAAAGTCCTCAATTTATGTTGTAGCTGTAACTCAAAATTCGCCTTGTCCCAATGAGTTTTGGACGTCTTTTAATTCTGAGACCACAAAATGTATATATCCTTATTATCTTCATAAAAGGTAGCTTTTGTGACAGTAGATTTGAGTACACAGATATTCAGATACCCATAAATGTATTAGACGATATGATCATTCGGTCCATGATCCGTTCTTGACCTTTCAGTTTTGGTGATATAAAATAATACATGTACACCATGTACACAATACCTTTTATTGTGGTACTCCATTTTTTTAGAGGTTTCATTACCTCTTTCCCTTCACAGTTGATTGAGTCTGCATTTTGGGATGAACTGATGGATTACTAGTTCCCATTAAGAGGAAATCGCGTGCACACTTGGCCCATCAGAATAGGTTCCGCCTAGTGCTCAGACTCTAAGGGAGAAGGCACTCCCAATAACATGTACCAAGAAGATAGGAACGGCACACAAGATGATGATTCAAATGGGACTAGCCCCTTGTGCACTTATTGCTTCACAACGTTTTGGGGGCGTTCCCCCTTCGCTGCTATTTTTGGAATATGGACATTACACTTTGGGCAATTTTGAACATTATTGGGTTAATAGACCCCTGGGATAATGGACACTTTGATTATGCATGTGGGGGTGGGTTTTTGGCTATTTAAATTGTGTTCACGTATGCGACTATCACTTGACGAAGGGGTAACGCCAAGAAATGTTGTGAAGCAATAAATGCACAAGGGGCTAGTCCTCTGAATTGCCTTGTGTGCCATTCCTATCTTCTTGTTACTAGTTCCCATTCCCATTGACTCCTACAAAATCTTGACTATTCAAGGTTCAAAGTATATTCTCAAGTAAATTTTTGTTCTATGGTTATTTCTGCTGCATTTTTCCTTGAATCGTGAAAAACAAAAACTTGATAGTATACATATTGTCCTTTACTTGTAATTCTGTTGAAACCATTCAAATTCCAGCCCTGTGCTTCCCCAATTTAGAATTCATGTATACTTTATAACATAATTGTTACTGTTCTATATTTGATTAATTGAGGTACCTGGAGCCAAACTTCTCTGATAACTTTCAACGTTGAAAACACAATTTTCCATCAATTTAATGGTTATTATTACAGATCTGTGATCAGGGCTGTGCAGCCCTTGCTATGCTTGCTCTGCGCAAGCCAGAGAACTGTAAAGTAATAATGGAAGGAGGGGGAGCGCTGGCAGCTCTTCAGGCGATGAAGACACATCCACAGGACACCAGTGTTCAGGTAATAGAAAGAATTGTCCTTTACTCCTGAGAGTAAAATGTAAGCATGCATATATTGACAGATTGGTTCTGACTTAAATACTTTTCTTATTTTAGAAGCAAGGCTGCATGGTAATCAGGAACCTTGTCTCTCGAACTCATGATTTCTCACAGCCTATCCTGGAAATGGGTGCAGAGTCCCTTATTCTCAAAGCCCGTAGTGCTCATAAGGATTGTGATGATGTGGCCAAAGCAGCCCTGAGAGATCTTGGCTGCAAAGTGGAGCTCAAGGAACTATGGACTGGACAAAAGGGTAGCTTAGTTCACTAGAGTTTCTTCATAAATAAATCCATTTGCAGCTTAAAGGGACAAAGGTGATATTGGACAGGTTATACAGCATTTCTGTATCCCTTTTACAGCCAATAAGTAAACTTTTTTTTTTTTTCCCACTGAAACATATATACTACAGTTGATGTCTGAAATTCAAGGCACCAAAAAAAATGTACTGACAGGAGGAAAAAGTCTTGTAATGACAGTGTTTAACACCGAGTATAGCATGACCTCTTTTTCCTGTATGTCCACATTGTGGGTTACATGAATCCGTAAAGCTTCAGCAAAACAAAATAAATCGTCATGCTTTTCCTAAAGAATTAGCTTTGGTTTGGATTGGTCTTATTATTGAGGACTCTTTTTATCAGTGTTATCTGATTACAACTCTCTGCAGTTTACAATGTAGCACTGTGGTTTTAATTCAGGAAAAAGCTAGGAGCATAAGACTCTTGCAGGCTTAGCTTTCTAGGATCTGTAGTTTTTTTACTACTCAAAGTGTTTGTCAAAAGCAAGCATTGCCCTGCTTAATGTATCGCTTTAATTAGAGCTGCAAATATGTTAGTATTTTGCTCTTTTAACATTGAAAAGCAAGAAGATACATGCAGTGATGCAAAAAGTGTGAATGAGCTTCATCTGTGAAGTATAATTTGTTTTATTTATTTGTGCATGTATACAATATTCTGCTTTAAATGTTTATAGCCACTTTATTAAATAATTATCCCTTTTGTGAATATCTCTTCATAAAAGGAAAAGTCTAACGCCCAGATTGTGATGCCAGCAATCTCTACAATTTATAGTAAAACAAATTCAAAAACAATGGATTTGGAGCCCCTCAATAATTAATAAACTGGAGTACAACATATACTAAATATTTTTTCTTGATCTACTGCTTGCAATACACGGAAAAGTTAACTTCAGTTTTTTTTTCAGTTCATTTTATTATTACTACTGCTATTATTTGCACCAACACACTCTGCAGTGCTGTACAAAAATTGGTGTATATATTGAACATACAGTACAATACAATAGTTAGAGGGTTCAGCCCAAAAGAGCTTTCATACCTAGTATCTGCTATTAATAATCATTTTTACGGGAGAAGGCTTTATATACCAATATTTGTTTAAAAAACAACTTGCGCTGAAAGTGTATTCTGCCTTTTATTTAATTAGAAAAATAATTTGCTAAATGTCCTTTATAATATTAAGATTTTTTTTTTAAATTATTGAAGGGGTTGTACACCTTTAAAATAACTTTTAGTACAATGTAGAGAGTGCTATTCTAAGACATTTTGCAATTGGTCTTCATGTTTTATTTATTGTATTTTTTTTTTAATTCTTTTTTTAGCTGCTCTTCAGCTTGGAATTTCAGCAGCTATCTGGTTGCTAGTGTCCAAATTACCCTAGCAACCAAGCACTGATTTCAATGTGAAACTGGAATATAAGTAGGAGAGGATCTGAATAGAAACCTAAAAAATAACAATACAAATAAAATTGTAGCCTCATAGAGCAGCAAACCACACTGATTTGACCGGCTTGTGAATCTTTGAGGATTTTTATCACCATGCACACAAACACTTTTTTCAAGACAACAATGCATGTATTTTGAATTGTTTTGTCCCTACTTCCTGAATCAAAGAAGCTAAAGGCTAATTTCTAGCTGACTGAATTTACTTATGAAACTCACTATCCAGGTTCTTTCTAGACATGTGGGTAATATGAACAACATTCCTGGAACCATGTATAGATTTGCATTCTACAATAACAACACCAGAGACTAGAGCAGAGCACAAGCCATAGGATTCTGTTTGTAACCTTGAGATATAGAGGCAGATTTATCAAGGATCGAATTTCGAATTCTTGTGATTGGGTTAGATATATGTTTAAAAAATCGAATATGTAAAACTCGGATCAATTTTACTGACCTGAAAACTTGAATTGAATTGAATTTGATTAGAATTCGACCAAACTCTATTCAAGTTTTTTCTCTGAATGTCAGGAAGACTGCAAACATCACTAAATTGCTCACTGGACCTCTCCCATTGACTTTTACAGGGTTTCGGCATGTTTTAGGTGGCTAACAGTTCAATTTGAATTCTTAAAGGGCCAGAGTATGATAAATCTCAAAATCGAATTCAAAGTTTTAAAAAACTCAATATCGAGTTTGGATAATTCCCTAGTTGAATTTGACAGTTTTGACCATAAAGTGACATGACAGTATATAAAGTAAATAAGTTAAACATGAGCAAAAGGAATAATGTGGGCACCAAACTCCTTTATGGAAGTTCTGGTTATAGCAGTGATTTCTCAGGTAAGACAATCAAGAAATGCAACACCAGTGAGAGACAAACTGGAAAGTGTATTGTTGCTTACAAGGGATGGTACTTCTAAAACATGAGTTACTTTATACGAAAGAGTTCCTTGGATGCTCAAACGCATGTAAACACTTGCAGTACTAATTGGAACGTGTTTCATATGGGAACCACCTTTTCCTAAGGTCTGTGTAAAACAGAAAGCAGATTTAAAACTACTACAGGTATGGGATCTGTTATCCAGAAAGCTCTGAATTCTGGAATAGTCATCTCCCATAGACTCCATTATAATCAGATAATCCAGATTTTTAAAATTGATTTCCTCTTTCTCTGTAATAATAAAACAGTAGCTTGTACTTGATCCCAACTACGATATAATTAATCCTTATTGGAAGCGAAACCAAGCTATTGGGTTTATTTAATGTTTACATGTTTTTCTTGTAGACAAGGTATGAAGATCCAACTTACGGAAAGATCCGTTATCTGGAAAACTCCATGTCCTGTGCATTCTGAATAATAGGTCCCATATCTGTGCTATAACAACTGGGCTAGATAACATATTACACATAATAAAAAGAAACATTTTTTGTCCCATGTAAAAGTTATTGAGCAGGGTGTGGCAACTCTTCCAATCATAGACCTTCTATTAGCAATGTAAATATCACACCTACGAAAGCAGCACAGGGAGAAGAGATCATGCCCAGCAGCAAATATTAGGGAGTATACCCAGGATGGAAATGCAGGGCAGCATGCTGCCAATTGTTTATTTATGTGTTATCACACCAGGATGGGTGGAGCACGACCCAGAAACCAGAAAGGGTTAGGTGTTGTTTTCAAAAGTCTGTTAACCGCATTATGCACATCTGGTTGAGACGCAACATGCTGCATTTTTCCTGCGTTCGGCGCCTACATGCGCCTGTGTGAGTACAGCCCCATTGGAAAAAATATAATGCGTCTATTCCTGCACTCCCCTGCGGCTGAACGCAGAAAAACGGAACGCAGGGGAGCGCAGGTAAAAACGCTCGTCAGTAAGAGCCCTTATACTCTTGAAGCAAAATTGGTCTGTAAGGATCTTAAACAAATTGCTTACCAGTCAGCCCAAACCATAGAAACAGATGGAGGCTCCATTAGTAATTTAGCAAATAATCTATATAAATGCCGAAAATATCCTGTCATATAGGATTCAATTCAAGATTGTTGAACTCACAAACCACTCATCGGTGCCATGCCATGTTAATTTTGTGAAGTTGATATTATTTTAATGACATTTACCACCAAAACTAAACTAAATTATTTACACTTCTCCCCAGAAGAGCAAACTGTATTCTACTATATGAAGTACTGGTCCGTTCTGCAATAATGCTGGAAACGTATTGGTTAGTCATTAGTAAATGTAGGCCCTCAAATGCAAATAGGAATCAAATGCTCTTTTATTGAAACAGCATGAGCAACTTACAACTTCTGGACAAGAGACACAGTTGTTGCTGCAGTTATGGAAGTCCCTTCATCAAGAATGGTGGGGTGAGACCACTAAACATTGGCACACAAGATCTAGAAGCACGTGTCACAGTAACACCCCCCCCCCCTTCACAGCTCGGAAGTGGTTCGTACTACAAGACTTTCCAGAAATCAGTGCAGTCTTCAGCACATTTTTGAATTAATTCACTTCAAGCTGACCGGGCCCTTGCTGGCATCTGTAGGATCTGCCACTATTATTGGGCCTCTGAGGGTCATTTGCGGCTCGGTGTACTTAAAGGGATCCTGTCATCGGAAAACATGTTTTTTTCAAACCACATCAGTTAATAGTGCTACTCCAGCAGAATTCTGCACTTAAATCCATTTCTCAAAAGAGCAAACAGACTTTTTTATATTCAATTTTGAAATCTGACATGGGGCTAGACATTTTGTCAATTTCCCAGCTGCCCCTGGTCATGTTGCACAGGAGAGAAATGCTTTCTGGCAGGCTGCTGTTTTCCCTTCTCAATGTAACTGAATGTGTCTCAGTGGGACATGGGTTTTTACTATTGAGTGTTGTTCTTAGATCTACCAGGCAGCTGTTATCTTGTGTTAGGGAGCTGTTATCTGGTTACCTTCCCATTGTTCTTTTGTTTGGCTGCTGTGGGGAAAAAGGGAGGGGGTTGATATCACTCTAACTAGTAGTACAGCAGTAAAGAGTGAATGAAGTTTATCAGAGCACAAGTCACATGACCTGGGGCAGCTGGGAAATTGACAATATGTCTAGCCCCATGTCAGATTTCAAAATTGAATATAAAAAAATCTGTTTGCTCTTTTGAGAAATGGATTTCAGTGCAGAATTCTGCTGGAGCAGCACTATTAACTCATTCATTTTGGAAAAAATTTTTTTTCCCATGACAGTATCCCTTTAAAATTCCAGGGCCTATTCAGAATGTCAGTCCAGAGCTGGATGTGAATGACATGGTTGGCTGTTTTTAAAAAGGGTCAAAACCATAAGCTGGACTGACTTCTCATACATTTGTAAAGGTAAGTGAAAGTTGAAGTGTCATCTGAAATACAGTAAGTTTTAACTAGTTGTCTCCGCCTCTCGTATGCATGGCAAAAGTCAATGTTTTTGTTTCCAGTATTTAAAACAGCTGTAAAGAAGGCTTACATCAGTGTAAGTACAGACTGTGCGTAGCTGTACACAAGCTGTCCTTCCCCCACCTGTCACCTTTCCCCCGGTTACCAGCACCACTTTCCACCCATCCCCCTCAAAACAGCAAGACAGCCACATGGGACAGCGTGAACCGCCTCTTTTCTTTGGCTGGCCCTTGTCAATGTCAGTCAGTGAGAACATTCCAGCTCTAAGATAGAAGGGGACCCAGCCCACGTTTTCGCTTTTCTGGTTGGATAATGTGAAAGTCACTCAGCAAATTTCAGCCAATACATGACGGCGAGCTGCCAAGCAACGCTCGGGTGCTCTTGTGGGAGGGAATGTGTTCAGCAGTACGGTGGCCTGGAGTAAAGGCAGTGTGGAGCGGGTAACGGGGCCAGCAAGCAGAGGTGAGTGTGTCACCTTATGGTCTCTTACTAGTTGTTGTCATTATGCTGAAGAAATATTAGTGACTGAGCTTCTCGTTCCTGTGTTTACAGACAACTGTATAGGATTGTGTGCACGCTGTTTTATGCTTTCTCCCCAGTTCCTGACAGCTGCCTTAGGTGAAGGAATGTTCTGAACCTCACGCAGAGCTGCATCCGTGTCTGTGGCCGGCTCTGCTGCTGCTGTTGCTGCTGTCACAGTTGATAGACCTTTCTTTCAATCTCAGATTTGGGCAGGTTCCCTTGCTGCCCTTGTACTCTCTCTGTGGTTAGCTGCCAATTGGCATTGACTTTGCGAGTGTGCACATTTGTGGCTACTATACCATGGGGCATATCATTTCCAGAGTTGTTTCCTTTAAGTGATCCTTTTCTTAAAGGGACATAACCAGAGTGACCTATTATAGTTTTAGATTACTGCCAAGTGGGGTATTCATTTTCCTGCCTAACAATAATTCGTCCAGGCCGGTAAAAATGATGGTAAATCCCAATGTTATTAATATGGACAGAAAAAAAATATAGGCTGGAATTTTTTTTCAGAAAAGGTGGCAACCCTATTTGGAAGGTAACATTGAATCTTGTCCTTCAGTCAAACTGCAGATATCACTGCAAGAATCTTACGTCCCTGGCAGACCATTGGAGTTGTCACAAGCTGCACTATGTATGGTTAGCAGTATGGCAACTCCACAGAATAGAAATTAATTAGGCCGTAAATGCTTAATAACCTGAGGCCATATATTTTACAGAATTCTTTTTTCTCTACAGAACCGTAATTGTAAGGTAATTCTGTGTATATATATTATGGAGCGCTGTAATATAATGATAAAATACATCCATGCATAAACTCATGCACAAAGCTCAGTGCAGTAGTGTTGTATGTCAGTGCTTTAGATCTACAAAACAGAGTAGAAATGTAACCTATTGCACTTGACACATATGTTAATTAAAATGCATGTAGATACTTGTTATTGCACTTATACAACCAGACTTTAGCAATGACTGGGACTTCTACAAACCGTAACAACTGTAAGGGCTCTTACAGACGAGCGTTTGAAGCTGTGCGCCCCTGCGTTCTGTTTTTATGCATTCAGCCGCAGGGGAGCTCAGGAGTAGACGCATTCAGTTTTTTTCAATGGGGCTGTACTCACACAGGCGCATTTAGGCGCCGAACGCAGGTTGAGACGCAACATGCTGCATATTTCCTGCATTCGCGCCTACATGCGCCTGTGTGAGTACAGCCCCATTGAAAAAAACTGAATGCGTCTACTTCTGCGCTGCCCTGCGGCTGAACGCATAAAAACGGAACGCAGTGGAGCGCAGCTTCAAACGCTCGTCTGTAAGAGCCCTAACTTACTGATCCTGATAGCATTTTGCATAGTACTGTAGAAAGGTCAACAGAATGATATTAAAAAGGCTATTCATTTTAATAACTACCGCTAATTCTTTTAGCAGGGAATGGACTAAGCTCATTGGTTGTTCATGGGCTTGTTGTAGGATTTTTCATTCCTTCTTTTCACTTTATTTTTGGCTGCCTGAAGAGGACAGGGTGCGGCACTGGCAAACCGTGTATTTGGCACTCTCACAATAAATTTTAAGGCTCAGTAAATATAAAATGGGTTACATGAGGTGTTCTTGTTGGCAGGTTTGGATTATATATTTACTATAATATATATATATATATATATATATATATATATATATATATATATATATATATATATATATATATATATATTTTACAAGGCGGTGCCAAATGTTATGTATGCCCCAGAGATTATAATTACTGTTTGCTGAAAACCAGTCCCACGTCACAATATTCCTGTGCACAACAGAGTGAAAAGCTAGTTGTTTGTTTCTAAAATAGACTTTTCACTGTACTTTGCATGCACCACCACCATCCTTGGTTTTCTCTGCACCGGTAGTTCTGACTACATGAACCATTTAAGTAATTTTACAGTAACCTGCAGTCCAATTCCCGCAATGCATTGCACACTTCTGTAATTCTCCTCCTTCTCCTGTCTTTAATCACAGGACATAATTAAAAAATCAAAACCAATTGCAAATTGTCTCAGAATATCACTCTCCACGCAAAGGCGAACAACCCCTTTAAAGCACTTAATTTATTTGCTTTATATTAAAAAAGTTGCATCAAATTACAGTTTGTTTATTAGACAAAAATTAATTTTACAACAAGTTTGTGCCCTTGCAGCAAAAATTGCTCAGAATTGCTAAGAAACAGCCCCTAGTAGCATTAGCCTTAAGTGTTTGGCGCACATTAATTACAATTTCCCAATAGTTTTAAAGTTGTCTGTAAATGTAATTGCTGTTGAAAGTAGTGTTTGTCTTTCTGGTTCTGGCATTTGCAAGAGTATAGCAGAGGTCCTCTTTGAGGTCTGATAATCAGCTGGCTTCTCCTTCATTGTGTCAGGAGTTCTAACTAGCAGAGCACAGAATATAAATAGCCAAACCAATTATGTTTTCAATAGCAGTTATCTTAACGATCACACATTACATCATTGAAGATTGTTAAAAAATTATTATTGGGAAGTTGCTTAGAATGACACTCTCTTTTGTTAAGCAAAAACTACTTTTTTTGGTTCTGTTTATACTAACACAGTGTACATCATTGACAAGGACATACCAGAATCACTTTAAAATGTTGGGCTATATGTCAGTATAGATTTTTTATTAAAATTTTAATTAAAGTAATATAGTTTTGCCCTGTTTAATTATGATTATGTAAACGGTTATAACGGTTGTATTTGTTTACTCTGTAAACCACTTTTAGAATCTCATAAACCCTTATTCCTTGGTAACCTGACTGACTGCAGTTTGTTTTTGAGCTCACGGTTTGATATTGCATTTACGTTAGTCAACCTACAAAGAGAGTTTTCTAGAAGTATGGGTGTTTTATATATTTTTATGTTGCCATACCACTATGTGAAGGAGAAAATTGCTCACCTGCTTCTTATTTCAGTTTAGGGCATGTAAGAAGAGAATTTCTAATCATTTACTACCAGCGCAGTGACTTCTTTTTATATCTAATCTCAGTCACAAAAGACAAAAGGAAATCTTTACTCAGTGAGGTTCTTTGTAGGTCAATTCTTTTACAAATCACAACAATCTAAAACTTGGGTCTTTGTTTTCTATCAGTCTGTTTCACCAAGCAGGCCAATAGACCCCTAGTTATACCACTACAAATTGGAACACTTACATTTGACCTTGCAAGAAAGCTGTATGCTGTTATGGCAAATAATATTATACAGCCTTCTTGCAAGAAATGTGGCTTGTAGTCGTGCATGTGAAACTGCTAAGCCTCATCTTTGTAGCTTGAGCTCAATGGTAGGACTGAGATGCTTAATGCATCAAGTCCTAACATTGATGGATGGGTAGGTGTGAATCATTAGCCACAGGTGTAGGACTGTTTGAGCCAATATATGAGTGGGGTAGTTTGGGATGTGGCTTAAAAAATAGGACTTTGGGTGAGATATGGTTCCGTTATCCAGCAACCCATTATCCAGAAAACTCTGAATTAAGGAAAGGCTGTCTCCCATAGACAACATTTTATCCAAATAATCGACATTTTAAAAAATGATTTCCCTTTTCTCTGTAATAATGAAACAGTATACTGTATTTCACACAACTAAGATATAATTAATCCTCACTGGAAGCAAAACCAGCCTATTGGATTTATTTAATGTTCACAGGATTTTCTAGTAGACTTAAGTCATGGAAATCTGAATTACGGAAAGATCTGTTATCCGGAAAACTCCAGGTCACAAATATTCTGGATAACAGGTCCCATACCTGTAGAATCCTCTATTGGAAGAAACAAGAACTGACTGATGTGTCCCCTATCAGTATAACCACCTCCTGCTCATTATAGTACAACTTATTTTTAAATTCAGCTTCCCTTGCTTCTAAACTAGTATGAAAAGTGCAGGATATACCTGTAAAGCTTTATGAGAAGTTTACCTCAAAATTATGTAGTATTTTTTTTGTTGGGGACATGATCATAAGTGAGGAAACGCTACAACTTCTTGTTCACATGCTATATTTAGATGTTAAAGTCGACTTAACACATTTATCACAGAGGTTCAGCTTGCACCTCAGGAATTAGCAAAGGAAAACACTGTTAAATATACCCCATTGAACTTGGTATTTATCAGTTTTTTAAATTAGTGTTGGATTAAAATCACATACTGTTCGCCTATTTACTTTTAACCCTAGTAGCTTTGTTGTAGTTTTTATTTAACCTTTGTAATGATGTGTGTACTGTGATATTTGCCACTGGTAAAAATAAATCAGACTAGTTGCCAAACTTCTAGGTAATAGGATTGTGGTTTTAGGTTCCTTCTGTTTAGCCCAGACCTGTAAATGGATATGAGTAAACACTGTATGATCCACACAATGTGCCTCATGCAGTGGATAAGTTGGAGTTTCTGGGAGTAATGGGCCAAAGGAATTTTCTATGTTTGTTTTCTTTATTTAATTAGTATTTGTGTTTCATTAGGAGTAAACGTTGAACCTCAGCTGGGTGAAGAAGTGTGGTATGGAGAATGGTATTAAGGAAAGTCAAGTGGGTCTGAACAAGAATGGCACCCATGTTATCCTACCCACACCTGTGGTGTCCGAGGTAAGACATGGTTTTAGAGACACAGAAAGAATATATGATGAGACTGTACATACTTTAGATCTTCACTGTGGTGCACAGCCTGAGTAACACATTTAAACTTTTTTCATTAAAGGAGCCTAAAAATCACAAAAGTATCCTCAACTCTTTGCTGTCTGGGGCTCTTGCTGGAGCTGTAGCTAAAACATCTGTTGCTCCACTGGACAGAACCAAAATCATATTCCAAGGTAAGAATAAAATCCATCACATGATGTGCCCATAACATCATGTTGCAGTGTTTTGAATGTTTAGTCTCCAGGCCTTAAGGCAATGGTCAGACGGGGCTGAAATCACCTTGCAGAAATCCGCTGGTTGATTTCAGCCCTGACTGAATGCAGAATTTCTCTTCACATTCGTAAGCCTTGTGTCGGCTCTGAAGTGAACACACTAGGCAGATCTAGACTAAAAATGGAAAGTCTGGCGTTACTTTGCTGAAATCCTCAGCGTGTTAGCGGTGGAGCCAATACAAGATTTATGAATGCAAAGAGAGTAGGAGATTCTGCTAGCGGTCGTGGGCTGAAATCAGCAGGCTGATATCAGCCCTGTCTGGCCCTAGCTAATGCTCTTCTAAACGTGGGCAGCCTACATTATGTTCTGGGCATGCTTTCACCATTTTTAATGATTCTTCAATAGATTTCTATTTTTAACGGGTGAAAAATCAGCTCCTTCGGTGCTCCATTTTTTTTCGTGTAGAGCAGGGGTCTCCAACTTTTTTTTTTATCTGTGAACCACAATCAAATGTAAAAAGAGTTGGGGAGATACACAAGCATGCAAAAAGTTCCTGGGGAACCACTTAGTAGACGCAGCATTATTGTAAGTAGCACTTCACTTAAGGGGCAATAGGGCTTTTTTTTGGTATTTTACCTTTCCTTCTCCTTTAAAGCTAAATGTCTTTGAGTTCAAAGCTTTAGATCAGAGAAAGATTTTTTTATTTAGTGCACTCTGTAGCATGCAATAAACAACTATACGACAATGTTCTGACAGAACAGGACAACATTTTAAAGAACAGCCAATAGGTTAGATCAATCTGACTGAAAAAAATGTCTTATTGGGGCTGGTCTTTTATGGCTAATGCAAGGATAATTTATGTACTGGTTTTTTTCCTGTCTTAATGACTTGATTGACATCACAGGTTATAGGGTTACACAACTGATTACAGTCAGGACTTAAGGTCCCCATAGACGCAAAGATCTTTAGTTGGTGAACGATCGATTTCAGTGCAATCCGACCAATCTGTCAAATTATCTTGAGGTTATTGGGAATCGAACGATCGTACATCTTGCGATTTTTTTGTCCGACATTGTCAGAAAATTGATCGACCAGGTTAAAAAATGTTATCGGTCCCAGTGCAATCGATCTATGTATGCAGGGCCAAGCAGGCAGCTACCCTCAGTTTTCCTGGCAATATCGCTTTTTAGTTGATGGACAAATCGTACATTTAAACGATCGTTTCGAGATAATCGTGATTTCACAATAACGAAAAGATCTTTTAAAAATCTTTACATCTATGGCCAGCTTTAGGGGTAATGTACGAAATGGTCTTACATTTGCTACTTGTCAGCAAAGGTTTCTAATCTCTTTCCTAAACAAAGCAACACCAGTGCTTCACCAACTTTTAGTATGTAATAGAATGGCAAATTATAAGTACCTTTTCAATTGGTCTTCATTATTTATTTTTTATAGTTTTTCTAATTATTTGCCCTTTTCTTCTGACTCTTTCCAACTTTCAAATGGGGGCCACTGTATTGTTATTTCTACTTTTTATTACTCCTCTTTCTATTCAGGCCCTCTCCTATTCATATTCCATTATCTTATTCAAACCAGTGCATGGTTGCTATTGTAATGTGGACCCTAGCAACCAGATAGCTGAAATTGCAAACTGGAGAGCTGCTGAATAAAAAGCTAAATAACTCAAAAATCACAAATTATAAAAAATGAAAACCAGTTACAAATTGTCTCAGAACATATCTCTCTACATCATACTAAAATTCAACAACTACATCTCCTTTAACATGTTCTCCCAACTGTACAGTTGGAATACTGTCCAGCAGGTGGTGCTGTTACAAAAGTCATTATAGTTTACAAACAGCTTAATAGCTTTGAAACACAAAAATGAATATAAATTGCAGTGCTTAAATGCTTAAAACAATTTGATATATATTTTTTAAAGATTCACCTTTATTTTAAACTTAGTGTGTGCATGGTATCCCATTTTACTTCACTTTCAAGATAGCTTTGATGGATTTTTTTATGAAGGCCACACAACAATTGTGTTGCTGAGGAAAATCGTTTTGCATTGTATATTGTGTTCGTATGCTGCACATTGTCTTCTCAGTCTTTGCATATCCATATTTTTCAGTGTCTTCAAACAGATTTTCTGCCAAGGTAAGACAAGGCAAAATTATAAATATAATTTGAATTGACAATGATTAAAGATGTTTTCTATAAATATGCCACATACAATAAAATAAAAGCGAAAACCCTTCTATCCTGTCACACTGTAGTCTCTCTCTTTGGGTGGCAGTTGAATCTATTCCTATTCTTCTTATCTCCTTTGAGTCCTATTTAATACCCCAAAATTGCTATAGTGGTTTTCAAACAATTTTTTATCTATTATATGGATTTGGCGCATCCCCAAAAGCAACTATTGCTAATAAAAACATATATTTATCTCTTCATTATCTTGTGGAAATCTATCAGTGCTTTCTTTTTCTGAACCATCTTTGTACTTTCCCTTTTACAGGAAGCCTACAGACTGATTTACCGCACGTATTTGAATGAAGGCTTCCTAAGTTTGTGGAGAGGTAACTCTGCCACAATGGTGCGTGTGATTCCCTATGCAGCCATACAGTTTTGTGCTCATGAGCAATACAAGAACCTGCTTGGTAGTTATTATGGCTTCCAGGGAAGGTACGTGCACAGCTCAAATTATGCCAACATTTTTTTTCATTTGTCAAGAACTAAAATATCTAGTAATTTGCTTACTTCTCCAACATAAAATAAATACCGATCTGTAGCTGTTTAACAGTGGATTTTTGTTCTCTTTTCTTTGTCCCACCAGTGCTTTGACTCCCATTCCTCGACTTCTTGCAGGAGCTCTAGCTGGTACAACAGCTACCATATTGACATATCCCTTGGATCTGGTGCGTGCACGCATGGCAGTTACACCAAAGGAAATGTGAGTTAGTTATTTATGCATCCATTTATCTGTCTATCCTTCCATCTGTCTACTACAGCATGGCAGACTTCATACCTTATAGCAGGGGTGTCCAAACTTTTTTCAGCAAGGGCCAGATTTGGTGAGGTGAAAATGTGTGAGGGCCGACTATTCAGCCTGACATCCATTCTGAGGTAGCTAGCTTGTGATCAGAATCATTCACTCCTGGAGATAGATGCGTACACCGCGTTTAAGGAGTGGAGATGTGGAGTCTGTTTTGACTTATTCTCTGCACCTCATTTAAACAAGAAATTGCGTAGCCATAGCGGTAATGTTTGGCACATGGTTAGTGAAGCGATTGTCTATATTGCTGCCTTTGTGCTAAAGGTGTTAGGTGACCATACACGGGCCGATAAATGCTGCCGACAGACCGAGTCGGCAGCTTATTGGCCCGTGTATGGGGGCCCCCGACGGGCTTCCCCGATCGAGATCTGGCCGAAAGTCGGCCAGATTTCGATCGGATGGGACTAAAAATCCCGTCGGATTGCGGCCGCATCTGTTCGTTGATGTGGTCCCGCGATCCGACCGCCCGTTCGCGTTCGCTAGGATCCGATCGTTGGGCCCTAGGGCCCACGATTGGATCAGCCCGATATTGCCCACCTCAAGGTGAGCATATCGGAGGGAGATCCGCTCGTTTGGCGACATTGCCAAACGAGCGGATCTCTCCATGTATGGCCACCTTAGCAATAGACACATAATGGCACGTAGTGATGCAACGCCCACACATACGTCTTTAGTTTACTGTACTGGCATGTCAGTAAATCTATTGACACCTTCAGCCCTAAAGAAGTATGCAAGAGTGGCGCATCACTCCCTGCCCATTACATGTCTATTGCTAACACCTTCAGCACACAGGCAGCAGTAAAGACCAAGTGGCAGATCATTTCACTAATGTGCCCAAATATTACTGCTACGGCTATGCGATTCCTGATTGCACTGTGCTGGGGGGGACACATTATATTAATTTCATGATTTAGGTGGAGGGCCAGTGTTAATTTGAAAATGGGCCGCAATTGGCCCGTGGGCCTGACTTTGGACATGCTTGCCTTATAGTAACATAGTAATTTAGGCAGAAAATTAACGCATGTCCATATATTTAGTCTTTCTTCATAACTGACACCTTGCAGGCTGCTTATTGCTCTTCTTTGGACTTCCTCAGTTCAATAACATTCCTTTTCAGTATTGGAGACCAAAACTGCACAGCATATTCCAGATAAGACCTTAAAAGTGTTTTGTAAAGGAGAAGAACCCTTTCATCCTTTACTCCTTATAAGACTGCTCAAAATTATGCTGACCCTTGCTTACTGGTATTGCTTGCTGATTTATCGTTGCTATAGTAGGAAATCTAAGAATTGGTATGAGGTTTGTGACTGTGTAATAGAGTGCTGATTATTTCCTTAAAATAAATATATAATGCATTAATGATAGAAACCAACATAAAGACATGTTATCATTTCAATTCAATAAAATCTGTACACTAGTTTTTCATTTTAGCATATGCATAATAATCATACAATAGGTGTGGTTTGCATTGCTCTATGATCTTAACACGCCACTTTTGTCTTTGTTTGGGGTCTCAAAAATAGTATATGCTAAACTATGCTAAAATAGTATATTCTAAACTCTTTTTTTTTTACACTGTCTAGACAGAGGTCAAATTGAGTGCTTATAGATTGATTAGTAAACTTTGGCTTCTATTTCACAGTAACACTAACTTTTTCAGTCAGCATGTGAATGCCTACTAAATAAATGGACTGATAATTTATGAATAGAATAGCTATGGCAATTGCAATTTTGTTGTTTAATTGTTTATGAAATTAGGTAATGGTTAATCTCACTTGCTAGGAATGTTCAGGTGGCAGAAAGGATGGAGGTCTTAAACTGATGCTTGGTAGAAGGTTACTGAATACATATAATTCAAATATATTATGGTTTTGGATGGGAAGTTATTCTTATTCAGAGTAGAAGACATAACTCTCCTCTCCTTATAATTTTTCCTCATAAAAGGTATAGTAATATCCTTCACGTGTTTATGCGTATGTCAAGAGAGGAGGGTCTTAAGTCACTTTACAGAGGATTTACACCTACAGTGCTTGGTGTCATCCCATATGCAGGGATCAGCTTTTTCACCTACGAAACGCTTAAAAAGCTACATGCGGGTAAGTAAACCCCTAAAATATTCTCAGACTGTACAGTTCTTTGAAATGGTTCTATGTGAGACAATTACTATTGCCATATATAGGCTGTTCAAAATAAAAAAAAAATGTTTCTAATATGTATAAATGTATGTGACTGGATGTGTAACATAATAGCCAGAACACTACTTCCTGCTTTTCAGCTCTCTTGGTTTTCACTTGAGGGGGGACACATGGGCCAAAACTTGCTTTTGAATCTGAGCTGAATGCTGAGGATCAATTGCAAACTCATTGAACAGATATGTCCCATGTGGCCCCCCTTCAAGTCACTGACTAACTCAGAGTTAGAGAGCTGAAAAGCAGGATGTTGGATTCTGGCTATTATGTCCAGCCTTTATACATTACATTTTTGCCTAACTAACTATATTAGAAACATTTTTTATTTTGCACAGCCTATTTATTTATCTAGTTTTTGTTTTGACACAGAACTGTTCCTTTAAGTGGTTCAGACAAGGCTGATTTTAATACAGTCAAACATATTCAGTATATGACTTGAAGGTTTCTGTGCATAAGTACTCAGTACTTAACAACACCATTTGGGAAATGGGAAGACTCCTATAAAGAATGTACACACAGTATTTATTACTCATGTTTCTATTCAGCTCCTCTACTATTCATATTCCAGTCTCTTATTCAAATCAGTGCATGGTTGCTAGTTTAATTTGGACCCTAGTAACCAGATTGCCGAAATTGCAAACTTGAGAGTTACTGAATAAAATGATAACTCAAAAACCACAAATAATAAAAAAAGAAATCCAATAGCAAATTGTCTCAGCCTCTACATCATACTAAAAATGAATTTAAAGGTGAACAACCCCATTAAAACTGTAAAATGTATGAAATTGTCACTAAAAGGAATTAAAAAAAAAAATAATTTGTATGCTACGAAAAAAAGACACCAACACATATTAAACTTTAAAGTCACAAAGTCTTTATTAAGAAATAACTTACCGAAACTCCACTTGCGCTCCTCTTCAGAAAAGGCGATTGGCGATCCATCGTGCGGCACTCCATTGCTCCTCTCTGCCTTCCTTATAGGAGATAGCCAGGGAGGAGAAATCAAGCGCTGCACGATGGAACGGCGCCCTGTAGCCGTTTCTGAAGAGGAGCACAAGCAGCGTTTTGGTAAGTTTTTTCTTAATAAAGACTTAGCGATTTTAAAGTTTTTTTAGAAATTCTTTGCTGTTACTGGTCTTTTAAGCTAATTTCATGTGCAATAGACCTCTCTACTTAGGATCCGCTTTGTATATTGCACCACTGCATTCACTTTACTGGGCGCAGGAGGGACAACAGCTTCCTGGGACATGGAATTAGTCATTTTGTGGTTTTGAAAAAACACTCTTAAATGCTATTTCCAACACTTTTATACTATAATGTGACTTTTTAAGTGTATTCTTCTGCTGCAGAACACAGTGGCAGAATGCAACCATACCCCTTTGAGCGATTGCTATTTGGGGCCTGTGCAGGACTCTTTGGACAGTCTGCTTCATACCCATTGGATGTGGTGAGGAGGCGAATGCAAACTGCAGGAGTGACAGGACACACATATGGATCAATCATCGGCACGATGCAGGAGATAGTGGTAGAAGAAGGTGTTATCCGTGGTCTCTACAAGGGGCTTAGCATGAACTGGGTGAAAGGACCCGTGGCAGTGGGAATAAGCTTCACTACCTTTGATTTAACACAGATCCTCCTGAAAAAGCTGCAGCAAGTCTCTGATATCCAGAGGTAGATGGATGAGGCGAAAGGACAGACCCTCAATCTCTTCATTTTGGTGGAGAATCACCACCATTAAAGCACTAATTAATCTTCACCCACAAACCTGCGTGCTAAAACATGCCCTCTATAATCAGACACCAAATGGTGTTACTACTGGCTTCCACAAAAAGCCATTAATCTAAATAACGAATAAAAGAAAGGATAACGATGATACGTGGGCTTTTAGGTTAACTCCTTAATAAACACAATGCTTGAATGTAGAGTGGATTACACTCCAATAAGTAAGTATACATTGCAATGCAACAAGGTCAGAAGCAACATTTCAGTGTGGCTCATGTATAAAGGAGCACTCCAAGCTAACAGGTCAATAAAATATGCCACGAGCATTATCTTTGCCACCTTTTTCCAGCAATGCCAAATGAGAATAAAATCTCTTTACCTGCTAATGTTTACTACAGAAATACTGCTAATTCGACATCAAATTCATTTTTACATAGAAAACATTGCTATCACTCCTTTTTTCCCTGTGAGAAGTATTCTGCACTTATTACCTGGGAGATTACCTGGAACAGCACAAGCCAAACTAACAGCAGCTTTCCTCTGTTAGGTTTTTAAGCTACTTCAGTTTTATGCCAATGGGTGAGAAGTTTGCAGTCTTTGCATTTGAAATGTGCGTCATTGCAGTTTGCCTTTAAGAACAAAACCGAATTTCTTGCAGCAGCAGAGTTTTTGCAGTGCAAGGTCTGGGCACATAACCATGGGTTATGTGCCCGCATGTCTGTGCAAAACATATTGGTGCACACTTGCCCCATGTTCTATGGACCTCATTCCCACTGCAAGGAATATCATCAGTATGGTGCACCTGTAGTATAACTATTAAAAGAACCAGTAACCTCAATATATGTATTTAATACATAGGCTGTCTGCACTACTGAAATACTACAGCGTTTTTAAAAACACTGATATTTTAGTCGTAAGCTTACTCTCAAATTTTTAGGGCTTTTGAGGCCAAGTCATGAACATACATTACCCTGTCAGATTTTTTTTTTTATCCAGGAGATAAAACACGTCTGCCATTCAGGAACAGATGTGTAAATATATTACAATTAAAACACCCTGAAGCAAAGAAAGACCTCACTTTATGGTGTATGTGTTAATCTACTATTATGCCAAGTTTGTCTGCACATAATGTCCTGCAGCATCCTAAGCAAATCATTTGGGTGTCATTTACAAAAGCACTGGATCAATTGACACCTGGGCAGTAAACCAAAGCAACTAATCAATAGTTAGCATTGTTCAGTCAACTTCAGGTAGAACAAAGAAAGCACATTTTATTGGTTGCTGTGGGTTACTGCCTTGATGCAAATTTGCCTATTGTTCATAACTGAGCCCCAGCATTCTGTGTTTTTCAGTCTGAGGCTGTCTTTGCCCAAAAGAATACTAAATCTACCCATCTCTTTCCATAAGGACCTCAAATGAACATTTCTTCATAGAGTTTAGAACAATTATCACAGGTGGTTTCAGTCATTCTAACAGACAAATCCCTAGGTTTCAGAAACCCAGTATAGAAATATAATTACAGGTATAGGATCCCTTATCCGGAAACCCGATATCCAGAAAGCTGCCTATTGGGTTTATTTCATGTTTAAATGAATTTCTAGTAGACTTAAGGAATGAAGACCCAAATTACAGAAAGATCCGTTATCCGGAAAACCCCAGGTCCCGAGCAATCTGGATAACAGGTCCCATACCTGTAATAGAATGAAGTCTAACTCCACACCCATTGCTGATCATAGTGGTTCATTCCGTGAATTTCATAAGTCAGTTTTGCAATAGTGAATGAACACTTCAGGGGGTGGGGGGGTCTCAACGTTCCTCCCTTCATACTACATTTGCATCATACAGATGCTGTGCATCATGGGTACACTACTACACACTGCAATGTTGACTACTCTGTTGCTGAAAGAGTGAAGGTTTTTTTTTTTTTTAACAAAATATGCCAAAAGTATATGCTTTCTGTCCAGTGTTCAGTTGTGTTGCAGTGGCAGCACTTTTAGTAAGTTTATATAATATAAAACTATATTTTAAATATGTGCCAAGAAAATGTATATTTAATAAAGAATGAACTATCTCATCTGTGCAGTATTTTTTTTATTTTGGCTTGTTTGCTTATGGCAAGAGCTGTAATATTTGTAAACCAACATCACCTGCTTGCATGTCAGGAGGAGGACTAATCGCAATCGGTTTTGGGAAAATGTACAGCATATCCTTGTAATAAGTGAGAGTGTATTACAGGCAACATTCCCACTAATTTCAACCTTTGGTTTTCTGGATAATGATTCTTTCTGTTATTTGGATCTTCGTACCTTAAAGGGATTCTGTCATGATTTATATTATGTATTTTTAATTTCTAAATTACACAGTTTACACTTCAGATAATTCACTCTACAATATAAAATGTCATTACTGAACTAGCAAGTGTATTTTTAGTTATAATATTAGTGTGTAGGCAGCCATCTCAGGGGAGCGCAGGAGTAGACGCACTCAATTATTTTGAAGGGAGTTGTACTCACACAGACGCATGTAAGCGCCAAATGCAGGTTGGGACGCAGCATGTTGCATTTCACCTGCGTTTGACGCATACATGTGTCTGTGTGAGTACAACTCTCTTCAAAATATTTGACTGCATCTACTCCTGCGCTACACAGGGGAGCGCAGGTAAAAACGGCCATGTGTATAAAGCCCTTAGGGAGCTGCTATCTGGTTACCTTCCCATTGTTCTGTTGTTAGGCTGCTCTGGGGGGAAGGTAGGAGTGTGATATCACTCCAACTTGCAGTACAGCAGTAAAGAGTGACTGAATGTATCAGAGCACAAGTCACATGACTGGGGGCAGCTGGGAAAATGACAATATGTCTAGCCCCATGTCAGATTTCAAAATTAAAATGGAGTCTATGGGAGATGTCCTTCCTGTAATTTTGAGCTTTCTGGATAACGGATCCCATACCTGTACTAAATTCTTGTGTGTACTAGTCTCAGAATTTTTGTAATTCTAATAGAGTGCACTTCTTATAGGGAACATTGATTTTATTATACATTAGGAGGACACATGTATTATGTTACTGCCTATATAGCAGTATTAAATATAAAATTATGCTTATGAAAGCAGATTTTATTCTCGCCAACGTCCGTGTCAGTTAGTGGTTTTTTTTTATATTATGTCTTAAGGCCACTAGAGGGTGCTGCTTAAGTGTTATCCCTTTATGTTTTCTAAAATCACCACTAAACATTAACTAGAGGCAAATATATAGTGATGAGTAAATTATATTAGCAAACATCTCGCAGCCTTCCTAAGCTAATTCTCTCCCAATAACATACTGGTGCCTAAAGCACAACGGAGTGGAGTGGAAATGAAATCAGTAGAGATTGACATAAAAACCACATGCAGTGTTACAGATGGTTGAAGAACCACTACCAGAGAGTTAATGCTAAGTTAATGAGATCTCGTTAAAAATATTACCTTTAAAATGAAATTACTACTGTTTATATAGGCAATCACGAGTTTCTTTTTTTAGAGGGGTGTAACTATAAATCAATCATGCACTGTGGTTGCTGGGAGCCCCGTGGGTCACTGACTGATAAGCAGATTAAGGGGGAAATTCACTAAGGTGCGAAGCGGTGCGTTAAGTAAGTTCGATACTTCGCCTATTTACTAATGGGCGCTAGCTAGCAAATTCGCACTTACCTCTTACGCCAGACTTGCCTTCGCCAGCTCAGATCTGGATAGGACTTCAAAAAAAAAAAAAAAAAAAAGTCGAATCAAAAGTCCCAAAAAATGCTGGCGTCTTTTCATGGCTCATGGGTGATAGGCTGCAAAAGGACGAAAACTTTTGTTTTGGTACCCTGCTTCCTCCCTACTTTTCATAACATATGACACATAAACTATACTCTGGGCACATGTGTAGGGCAATAAAACATCTCTATTTGCATTTATGAAGGCTCCCTGGGCTTGTCAATCAATCTGTAGGTGAGACATTCGGCCCCCAAGCCTGGAAAGGGCATATCTAGCACTAGTGGAATCTGCCCAATTATGCAGCTCCCATTAAGACTGTGTGAGAACACGACTGAGCCCAGTCCTACATGCCCTGTCCTAGCACAGGGGGTCATGTCTGGGAGCAGCCACACTGCAATCTACATATATTAGCACCTGAAATATTCTGCAACTGATCCGTCATTGTCATCGCAGCCACCATTGTGCTTTCACACGTTTTCCCCCTTCACATGGCTCCAACAAAATGAGAGGCTGTGACAATTCAGGACAATAAGAACAAAAAAAATATATAAAATGTGCAGCTTTTGTGCAAGACTGTGGTGATCCAAACTGGGTAGAGGAAATCATAGAAAAAACAGCTGTCCTGCCATGGCACTAGATAATCTAAGGAGATATTTGACTAAACACTGGTAGTTTCCAATGACACAATGTTTTGTAAAAAATGAATTTGAGACCACAGCCCAGCCTTGCAAGGCTCAACTGTGTGTGATAGATGCTCATGTTCAGTATAGACTGCCCCACGGCTAATGATATGAAAATGATATGAGACCTTGTCAGAAGGTTCTATATTAGGACATAAAGGCAACTGCAAAATTAAAGGAAATAAAATGTTTCACTAGGGTTATGTTTCAGACCTGCATACTCTCTTAAAACAATGGAATTGCAGGGTTTGATCTAAAGCTCATAAGAAAAGCATACAATATATGAAGACCAATATGTACTTTTTTTCAGTAGAGGAGCTATTCTTCACTCGTTCACATAAATGATGGTGGATTCAGATTATAATCACGTTATTAGCACGAGTGAATAATTGATGTATCACTAGCCAACATACAGGGCTGGATTTACATAGCAGGCACCCCTAGGCCCGCTGCCGGTCATCATCCCGTCCCCTCCCTTTTATTTGCACAAATTTTATCATTGGGACTGGAGCAATGAGGAATCGAATCTCCTGTGCATCCCCAGTGTTTCTGAATCAATGTGAGTGTGGTTGGGCAACATGCCGCCCCCCTAAAATCCTGCTGGCCTGGGCCTTGGTGGCCTTTCCACAAATCCAGGCCAACATAGGCAGTGGCACGTGTTGATCCTTGTAAATGCATTTTTCATTTCCCTTTCATAATCGTGTTCTACATTTTAACATGATGAACAGTCTTTTCCCAAATCTGCAAAACTAAATAAAGATCCACTGAATGAACTCCTTCATTTAGTAACAATCTGATCAGAGGAGCATGGGGGCCATTGTAGGCCTCAGGACTGGAGTTAGCATTTCATATTAGGTCCACTGGGACAGTCATTGACTCTGCAGTATTTATATGTATTGCATAATTGAGGTTCTTTAAGAATAAAGAATAAAATAATTGAGATTTAGTAATGCATTATATTCAGAGAATTAAATTTTCAATAACATATTAACATATAATTATTTTGAGATAGCTCCCTTATTGAACTTATTTCCTTAATGTCCATGATTTTACCCTCAAAGTCATAACTCACCTGAGTATACCAGAGCTTTGATGGTTGGATTCTAGATCTTTTTAAAACATTGCAAAAAAGTTGTCATTCTTGTAACAGTGGCATTTGTAGCTTATTCAGCACAGCATCATGGGGTCATGAAAATGCATGACTTATGGTTAACCTGCAGGATGGGGGTGGAATCAGGGCCAGATTCGTTGCGAGGCCACAAATGCCCGGGCCAAGGTGGCCAAATATTAGGGGCGACATGCTACCCAGCTGCTTTCAGGGGAACACTGGGGACACAGAGCTCCCCAGTACTCCGGTGTGTGCACAAGGGGAGGGGGGAAGTGCAGGCGGGCACTAGGACCGTGCGGCCTAGGGGCGCTCACCTAGGAAATCCGGCCCTGGCTGGAATATATTTAGGATAATTATGGACTCCATACAAAAACTATTTTTGCATAGTAAGGGCTCTTACTGACGAGCGTTTTTACCTGCACTCCCCTGCGTTCCGTTTTTTCTGCGTTCAGCCGCAGGGGAGCGCAGGAATAGACGCATTACATTTTTTCCAATGGGGCTGTACTTTCACAGGCGTGTGTAGGCACCAAACGCAGGTTGAGACGCAACATGCTGCATTTTTCCTGCGTTCGGCGCCTACACACGCCTGTGTGAGTACAGCCCCATTGGAAAAAATGTAATGCGTCTATTCCTGCGCTCCCCTGCGGCTGAACGCAGAAAAACGGAACGCAGGGGAGCGCAGGTAAATACGCTCGTCAGTAAGAGCCCTTAAGGAAAATATCATTCTAAGCAATATACATTCATTTTAATTGTTCAATGCTTTTTAAAGTTACTTTTAAAGGTTTTACCAACAGTATCTGCCTTGCTGTTTACAATCTCTGCACTGCTGGTTCTGACTCCTTAAACAATGTTGCAAGGTCTGAGTTTCCAGGTCTGATTCCAGTTGCAGTGTTTTAAGAGTCAGTAGTAGCAAACAGGACAGCGTAACACAATTACATTTACAAGAACACCAATAGAAAAGGTGCAATGAATGTATATTGGAAAGTTCTTATAATTACATTTTCTTTCATTATGCAAAAATCAGTATTTGGGTGGAGGATCTCTTGTAACATTTTGCTAAGCTGTTACATTACTACAAAATACACTCACTCGCATGCAGCATGTTTCAGATATACATTTATTGTAATTTATATTATTCCAATCTATATTATTCCAAAAAATGTTGATTAGAGTACTGGTGTCGTTTGCAACTAAAAGAAAATTCACCAGAAAATATAAAACCCAGTCGTGCATTTATTCAGTTGGAAAAAGAAGCCATGTATTAGACAATCACAGAGCAGCAGGATAAAGCTTTCCATACACCTGTCGATATAATCGTACAACATCATTTTCATACGATTGCTGTCTGTTAATTAATGGCCAGATTTGTTAATTCTCCTACTTTAATCCCACAATTGAAATCTGAATGTTTTTGATCATTATATTCAAATGAATGATCAATATTCGTTGGACAATGAATAAAACTGGACATGTATGGCCAGCTTAAAACAAACATTCCTCCCCCAAGAGGCCATACTTTATCTGTGTATATGCAAGGTTATTCCATAGGTGAAGGATGAGGAATAAAGTCTTGAGGCAAGTTCGAGTCCCTTTTTTTGTATGTCTTTTCTGTACTTTTACGTCAGTGTTAGGTTTTATTTAGTCATTAGAATGTAAGAGAAGAACCTGATAGCTCATGTCAGTCCACTCACATTGATCAGATATAGTCCAGACTGCAAAGGAGGTAACATTGGATGTGAGACACTTGTTCTCTCCTGTCTGGGATATAATCTCTGCAGTGCTCAGTCATTGCATAATTCAGCTGCTGGAGAGATATCTGCATTCAATAACCACCTGTACAGTAAAGGCACACATTCTTTATTTGAATATTTATGAAATACATAAGGAATAATGATAAAGTAACTACAGACACAGACAGACTATAGGCTACTCCGAAGCCCTCACACCCTCTATGGGGCTCCCGCTTCCCTCCCACTCACACACCACGAGCCCCTCCCCCGTGTACGCACCTTATACTTTACTTTTGTCGTGATCCACCAAGTTATTTCCCTGTGTCCCACTGGAACAGTCCAACCCTGGGCACAGAGATCAACACTGAATGCAATAGAAACAAGATACATTTTTTATTATGTTTAGCTTTGGACTGTTCCCGGAAACCTAAGATCATGAAACCCATGTGTGTTGCTCACAGGATTGCATAGAACTACACTGCACAGCGACTATTTCTAAATACCTTCCCAGGGGTCACTGTATATGTCAGTTTTTAACAGTCTGGGCTGCCCAACCCTAACACGTTTCAGCCAACTTCTCTCCTGTACGTGCTTCAGTCTCCTAATAAACAACCAGCTTATTCCACCATCTCATGTGTATTGTAGAAAGTGATTTATAGGACACCTATCATCAAAAAATTGTTTCCTCCACCAGAGGTATGGGCTAAAAGAGTCTGCACCTGAGTTGGGGGAAACAATAGTTCTGTAAACTAATTTGTTTGCAACAATGCAACAGTAATTGAAACATTTTGTGTGGAGAGCTTGACACAACTTGGCTTCTGTTATTAGCTATAACGAATCCTCTGACTGTACATCAGCTGTAGCCCAGGCCACCATTACAGGGGCTATAGGCGTCTGAAGACCGTAAAGGTCACTTATTCGTGATGTGTGGGCTGGGCAGTTTCAGGCAGACTTGAATACACTGTCTTTGGGGTAGGGCTGAACTTTAGTCTATGCACACCCCACCCGCATCTTTTACCTCTCTTTGATATGGTCTCGCCGGCCCAAGGGGGGTGGGCATATAAATGAAGGCATGCATCGGGTTAGTGTCGGGTGCGGGTCCAGATGTGGATCACTATCATGTATAGCCAGCTATCTAACAAAATATAAAATTGTTCAGTGCTTTTCTGAGTACTTTTAATTTAATCTCTTTACCTTTAATTTCAATTTAAGGGTGTTTTATTGGGGTGGGGCCAGAAAACAAAAGGCTTAAATTACTACTGCAGTAAGCATCTCCTGCTGCTTACCTGCTCATTTCTTTTCCTACAGTGTGTCAGTAACAATGGAACTAAGCACAGAAGCCCAAACAGGACAAAATGGGGCACTTCTGTTAAATTTATGCTATTCAGTGTTTTGTATGCTGTGTGTAGTTTCTACCGAGTCTCCTAGCACAGGGCCCCAAATGAGCATTATAATATATTATCTTATTGGGTATCACTGCTGTGACGAGGAATGCCATATTTACTAGGGAGGTACGTTCATTTGTTGGGCACTTTTTTCCCCTGGGCCGACACTCCATCTCTAGGGGCACCCCCCCCCATCACTGTGCTAGGGTGTATGGTGGAATTGTGGAATGCAGTATGGAGAACACTACAAAGATTCTGTGGGGAGATCAAGCATGGTGCAGTGCACTGATTGACGGGACCACAGGCCGGTGCATTTTTTAGATAAAATGAGCTGTGGCTGAGGAAAAGGGATTTTTATTAAAGGACCAGTAACATCAAAAACATTTTTTTTTAAAAAAACACCAATACAAATGAAACTTTAAAATCGCTAAGTGTTTATTAAAAAATAACTTTTCGAAACTCCGCTTGTGCTCCTCTTCAGAAAGCGATCAGGTGATCCATTGTGCGGCGCTCGATTTCCCCTCCCTGCCTTCCTTATAGGAGATAGCCAGAGAGGACGGCACGATGGATCGTCGCCTTGTTGCCTTTTCTGAAGAGGAGTGAAAGCAGAGTTTTGGTAAGTTATTACTTAATAAAGGCTTTGCGATTTTAAAGTTTAATTTGTCTTGGTGTTTTTTTTCTATGTATACTAACGAATTTTTTAAAAAATGTTTTTTGATGTTAATGGTCCTTTAACTTGAAAGTGTCTTAAAAATTGGCAACACCCAGTAAATTTGGCTTTTCTATTGATCAACATCAGATCTTGATCCACGCAACTTCACCAGGCACAAATTCACTAAAATACAAAGTTGTGTCCTGGGCTCTGAATGCTGGCGACTTTCCACTAGCATTACTTTAGCAGTGGGAGCACTTAGGCTTAGGTCAATTTGAATAGGACAGGTACATTAAAGTCATATACACGTCTTTATTAGAAATGTTGGTGCAAATGCTTGAAGTGGCCACTTTTTTTACACATGTCCAAGGAACCTGAATAACGTCAAAAGAGATACTCCAATGCGCTACACATGAGCCCACCCTAATACAAATGTTCCATGCAGCGCCGATCCGCGCCTATATGCCGCCTGAGGCGGCCTTCCGCTGCACGACGCTAGTGCAGAGAGCGCAATTGCGCTCTCTGCACTAGAAGAGCCGAATTTCCGGGTTGAAAACGGAAATTCGGCTCTTAGTTACCAGGAGCGGCAAGTCTGGTGCAAGAGGTAATGTTCAGTAAAATCTGCATCTTAGTGAATTTGCGTAGTTATGTCCATTCGCCAGAGCGCAAATTCACCAGGCGTTAGGGAGCGAAGTACCGCCAGAGTCTATCTCCTTCGCTATGGAATTTACACCAGCAACCGTAAGTAAATCTGCGAAGTACCGAAATGACGTCACGCTGGCGAATTTTCGCCCGCGTTAAGTCACTTCACCCTTTAGTAAATTTGCCCCTAAGTACCTTATCAAGAAGTGTATGATTGGTTGGTGTCCAAGTGGGTCAGATCATCATGTTACAACAAAAAAATCAGCCAAAAGGAACACCTTAAGTAGCTTTCCTGAGTTCTTTTCATAAACAGGGAGTCCTCGAGTTGCAAACACCCGACTTACATACAACTCATACTTACAGACGGGGCTGTTACAGTAACATACTATGATTTTCTTGACTTTTATTAGCATTTAGCTTTATTAAACCACCTGCCATAATCCCCTCTGATGTGTGTTGTCTACTGCAGAGCAGTAAAAATAAATACTATGTTAAGACAGACATCTATCTGCATTTAATAAGTAAATGTATATGTTTCAACTTACATACAAATTCAACTTAAGAACAAACCTACAGTCCCTATCTCGTACGTAACCCGGGGACTGCCTGTAGTGATTTGGCTTGTGCTTTCAACTCCATGGGTTGGCTGGTATATGGTATACCTATTACAATACAAGGGAAGAATGAACACAGTTTTTGATAAAAATGTTTATTTCCAAAGGCATTATCATCTCTTAGACTCCCCACAAATGGATTAGAGTTTAAGAATATTACACATGGATGGAAATTAAGCATGCCAGATATTTTACCTGTAGTTATGGTTGCAAAGCCAAACAGCCTTTTGTAAGGCACGTGAGAAAGTGAGTGAGGGCAGGACTACCCGGACGATTCCGCCGCGATGCGCAAAATCGCAGGCGTCACGTCGGATGCAACTTAAATAAGGTAAGTAATGCCAGTGTCGGATCATGTCGCATTGTTAATGCGACGTGACTGTCGGATGCAGATGCAGCGTGCAGCATCTGCATCCGACAGTTGTGTCGCGTCAACGCTGCAACATGATCTGACAATTGAATTACTTACCTTATTTCCATCGCATCTGACGTGACGTCTGCTATTTTGCGCAGCGCGTCGGAATCGGCCGTGTAGTCCTGCCTTTAGGAAACACAAGCTTAATTCATTCTCCATACTGTGATCTCAATGAGCTAGGCAGGTTCTGGCAACAGGAAAATTAATTTTGCTGACTGCTTGGGAAAATCAGATGTAGCGCCATAAAGGTGAATGTAGCCGTCAGTCCAGCTATTCAGGTCAGGTCAACACTGCAGGGCCTAAAACTATTTTGTCCCAAACTGAAAAAGTTTTTCATTGCATAGTGATATTAGACCATTCTCACAGCCTGTGACCATGATTAGACTTAATGGACAGATTGGCTCTCATCATTGCTGCACCCAAGTCATTGATGAGAATAGGCTCCTGTGATTTAACCATCTGAGGACTGGCTAATCAAAACCAGAGCTGAATCATGCCTCTGTGTACCGTATATAAAATATAATATGAACCTATATTGTACATAGTTATTCCAGGTCATCGATAATACGATACTCTTGAATTTCTTCTTCTTGCTTTCTTATGAAAGATGGTTTTCCCTTATTATACTACAGCCACCAATGTATTTTCCTTATGTATATAATGTAAAAGAAAACATACAATAAAATGACCAGGTACTCTTTACCAGCATTTGTACAATTTCTAAATAGCACAGCGTCATTCCTGTTCCAACATGTACACATGGGGCGTATTTATTAACATGGGAGGAATCACTATCCAACCAACTATCAATTAGATTTGAACAGTCACCTGCCAGTTAGAAAGCAAAAGCAAAGGTCTGATTGGTAGCAATGGGCAACATCACCAGCGATGTTTTTCTCCACAGTTAATAAATATAAATATGAGCCTATTAGGATAAACAACCAATTTGTATTGATCTGACTTTGCTAGAAAAACAATATCATTAATAAAGAATATGGATTTACAGTTCATTTTTTCCATATGAGAAAGGAAGAAAAGGTTCAAAGAGAACTAGAAAAAGCCAGAGGACTGAACTGCCTATTCCCTAATCATGAATTGTCTGTTCTGGCCAGAAATGTATATATATTTTTATGTACCTAGTATATTTATAATGACACCAGTATATTGCCATTCAATTGAAACACAATGGATTGCAATGTAAAAAAAAAAAAAAAAAAAGTACAGGCGCTTTCAACCTATGGGATGTGCAGCTCCAATACCAGATACTCAGTAGCCATGCGATTATAACAATTTATAGGGGCAGCTGTCTGCTCTTCCATGCAGGTGGAAAAAAAATAAATGACGGTTCTCTTGATCTTTTAATTCACATTGGTGGCATTTAATATGGCTACATTAAAAAGACATATTTACAAATAGCTTCATAACAAATCATTTTCTTGTCCCAATGATAAACAAAGAAGAAAATGGCTGCCCTGAGACTTGAGGCTCATTTCTAAAGCTGTGTAAAAGAAGTGGAATTAGAACACACCATTCATCATCACTTTAACTACATGCTACTCCGTGTTTAATTGTGTATTTATTAAAGGAACAGTAACATGAAAAAATGGAAGCGTTTTAAAGTAATAAAATTATAACGCAGTGTTGCCCTGCACTGGTACAACTTGTCTGCTTGCTTCAGAAACACTACTATTGTTTATATAAATAAGCTGCTGTGTAGCAATGGGGGCAACCAAAGGAGAAAAGAAAAGGCTCAATTTACACAGCATGATAAGTTCTGAAGAACATAATGTTATCTGTTATCCACTATTTAACCTGTGCCATATAGCCTTTTTTCAATTTCCACCATTGCTCCACAGCAGCTTGTTGTATATGAAATAAAGAAGTGTTTCTGAAACAAACAGTTTTAACAGTGCAGGCCAACACTACATGATATTTTCATTACTTTAAAACACAATTTTTTTGTGTTACTGTTCCTTTAAAAGGTGAAGGAAATGTTAGGCACCCCCAAGTGAATGTATTGACTTACCTGAAACCCAGGCCGGTGCTCCTATCAGCAGAAAACTGCACCAGCCAGGGGTTATACCAGTGAGCACCACTGAGCAATCCTCTTCCAGCTTCTTCTTTCTTCAATTTTCCCGGGCCAAACACATGCGCAGTTGAATGAAATAGCTGGAAGCTCAGCCGCGAGAAGAAAGAAGAAGACGGAAGAGGATTGATCCGTGGTGCTCACTGGAATAACCTCGGGCCGGTGCAGTTTTCTGCTGATAGGAGCACCAGCCTCGGGTTTCAGGTAAGTAAATACAATCACTTGGGGGTGCCTAACATAACCCCCAAGTGTTAAATGACTTTCCTTCTCCTTTAAGCTGTGTAATGACTGGGCATCAGAGTGCCAAATTGGGGTGTAAAAAGCCACGTGAAAATAACGGTGTAGATTTTGGGAGCAAATCAATGGATGGTGTAAAATCAAGAGAAACACACTGCTTATAAATATCACTACAATGATTTCTGGTGTAGAACATTTTACACACACTTTAGAACTATGACTGAATGTGTGTTACCAAATGATTGTGCCTGGATACATTCTACCTGGCTCTAATGATGCCTTTTAATATAAAATAACCATTGTAGCTCCATAATGAAACAACAGATCTTTTTGCTTACAAATCACAGTTGAAATGGTGGGGGCAATAAAGCTAGTCCTATACAGTATATGGATGGTAGGTTTATTACGTTTCGCTAGATGTAAGTACCCATCATTCTCAACCAATAGCTGTTTCCAACATGACCTGTCCTTTACTATACTGGTATTTTTAATTCTGTAAATAGGATCTAACAATTATATTCCAAGCATGGTGGTCACTTTTGAGCATGGAGCAGATTATGTGGTCTCTTATGTTATAGAATAAAAATATTTGATTGTATCTGCACTTAATAGTGTTTCCAGAAGATTGTTACCATTGTAGATTCACCAGCTGTCCCATCTTTGCTGGCAATGTTCTATTTGGCTCTATGAGGCACCCAGGTACTGATGAAAGTACAGACCAAACAGGCTGGTTATGATCTGGCAGACAGAGACCCACCACGTCAGAAATGAAAAGATACCACGGAAAAACAAAGGGGTGAATAGGCCTCGTAAGGAAGTCAGCACTCCCATAATTTGCTCCACAGCAGCTTGGACATCTTCTGTATCTTCTTCTTCTTCTGAAGTAGGCGAGTGTGATTGCACAGGGGAAGAATCTACTACTGGAGTGAAACCAGGGGGTTCTGGGTACAGTCCCCAAGAATAGTCACCTAGAAAACACAGAATGTATTTCAATAAAGGTAAATGAGTTTGTAATTATGTATTAATGTCCTTATGCTGCTTTAAGGATATCACAAAACCATGCTCCGATGATGGATTCTAAGATAGGTTTGCAAATTATAGATTCTGAATTACATATTTTTCTGGAAAAACCTCAATGTTAGTAAAATAAACTGAAAAATGCAGATTGCGATACACTAGATATATAAAATAGGTAAGCATTGGTTAGTGGGTGGAGGGCAACCTTTTGCTTTAGATCTTTAAAAGTAAAACTAATAGAAGCACTAAAACTACAGCTGCAGCTATAATTTCTGCTATTATTTTCCCTGCCTCTACTAGAACAGTGAACATACAGCTTGCATAAGGTATGACATTCACACTTTTCTTGCACCTATTCCATACTAACATATTCCATATTGCCTGCGATTTCCTTTTTAGCCAGAATACATAAAACATAAACATAAAACAGATTAATCATGAATAAGGGTCAATATCCTTTTGCTATTGGGTGGCTTTGATCTCTCCACGCCTGGTGTATATTCTGGCAATATGCGGCATAGATCAATGCATCCATGCTTGAATATGGTGGGCATTTTATATACCTCCACTAGCCCTGAACATATGGTAGCCTTAGGCAAGCTAGCTGTTGCAGTTCTCATTCCTCCAGCAGATGGGAGGGATGCGCAGAGAGTTCTACAACAGCCGGAGTTCTGCCCATAGCAATTACCTAAACATACAATATTATAAAATGACTTTGTTCTGTTTACTATGCTTACTGGATAAGGATAGTGGTAAGGATAGTCCTTACAGTATGATATATACGTGGAATAGACCAATCCTGACTTAAATGATTGACTTTAGCCCCGAGAGTACCTTAATTGCCTAGCATGCATTACAATGTAATATTCACATACCTACAACTTTGTAATTGCTGGCAGAAATCAAAACAAGAAACACTCACCTAATGATTTGAGCATAAATACGCAGTGAAAAGTGAGGATAACTGGAGCCAGGTACTGAAGAGCAACCACAGTCAAATAACAAAAGATGCGTGAAATCTGTGCAGGAAGAAAGCAATGGCAGGGTTATTTTATTATAAACATATTATAAATATATTAGCCATGACTCTGCAGTAGGCCTACACTGGTAATCCACACTAGAGCATGTGGTATGGATTCTGATAATGATGTAGTTTACATTCCAAATGTATTTGGTTCTTGCCCGGTCACATTAAGACTGTCATACAGTATGATATACCTCTTATATACAGTATTTAATATGTTAGAGTTTAGATGCCATTTAAAACTCTCTGGGGGTCATTCACGAACAGCAGGAAAAATTTGCAGTTATCAGTCTATTGCAATCTGTCAGAAAAACAAATCTCTGGGTGGTTACACTTGACTGAATTAGCCCAGTATTAGTAAATGAGCCCCACAGTTTTGTTTCAGAAAAGATGGTCAGTTGAGGGCAAAGAGGTTTACGATGGTGCCATTGTAGCAAAACTAAAGGGAACCTTACTGCCTACAGAGCACTGTAGGAAATATCACAAAAGTACTCTAAATGTTGTTGCTCAGATGTGCCTAGTTCAGTATAAAGGAAAGCAGCTGCCAGCTAATGCAGGTGTTGTTAATCACAGTGCTTCTCCCTATGATGGCTGCTTCAATCAAATTAAAGGTGGCCATACATGGGCGATAAAAGCTGCAGACAGACCGAGTTGACAGCTTATTGGCCCATGTGTGGGGCCCTCCAACAGGCTTCCCAGATCGATATCTGGCCGAGAGTCGCCAGATGTCAATGGGGCAGGGCTAAAAATCCTGTTTGTTGATGCAGTCCTGCAATCTGACCGCCCGTTATCAGCAGATCGTTGGGCCTTAGGGCCCACGATCGGATCAGCCCGATATCACCCACCTCAAGGTGGGCATATTGGGGAGACATCTGCTCGTTTGCCAAAATCGCCAAACGAGCGGATCTCTATGTGTATGGCCACCTTAAGGGTCCTTTAGACCAATTCGGCAGCTTATCTGCCCATGTGTGGGAGCATCTGATGGGTCTTCCCGATCGATATCTGGCCAAAAATTGGCCTGATATCGATCAGGCTGGTTTGTTTTTTCTTATGATCTAGGACAGCATTGGATAGTTGATGCGGTCCTTGATCCATTGGCTCTCATTTCCTTTGTACAATCTGATTCTTTGGCTCTAGGGCCAAACGTTCAGATGAACCCAATATCACCCTGACGTTGGTGGGCATATTGGGGAAAGTGGTTGCCAAACGAGCAGATCTTATTGTGTATGGCCACCTTTATTCTCTGTGATGTTGCATGGTTAGACATTCAGCGTGTGAGGATGCACATTTGTATTTATCTATCTGTTGGCCCTCTAATATTAGCCTCACCTTGCGCTGTATCTCAAGCATGGAGATCCGTCCCGCTTCTCGCTTCATTTGTTCCACCCAGCGGTCAGCAAGGCACAAGTATGCCTGCAAATGAAAGCGGGTCAAGCAGAAACGTAGAAGGCAGAGAAGTACAATTATCCAAAGACGGAAGGTATTGTAGGCAGAGTTAGACATCCTAAATGTAAAATGAACAGGAGGAAATGAGAAATGTGAGAACATAATATTCCTGCAGCTGTGCAACGACATGACAAGTTTACAGAAAATAATAAAGCCTGGGAGTTCTACTTCTGTGCATTCCACAACTGGAGGCCTGCAGGCCTGCAGGCTGGACATGATGCTGCAGCACATTTTCGGATCCCCCGAGTCTGTCAACTCAACTGACTTCATATATTTCCCCCTATGAGATGATCACTCTAATGTTAACCTGCCCATGAACATGCTGTATGTGATACGAACAGCCCATTACTTGGAAGTGAATGGACTGCACAGATTTTCCAGCTTTAAAAGGTCACCATAACCTAAAAAATACCTCTGCTAAAAATGAGCACATTAAATAGGACTTGTGTTGAATTTACATTCTGCCTAATTTATATAAAAAATCCATATTTTCCCTTTTGTTGCCATTATAAACACTAACATCTGTAATCTCCTTTCACCTTTTTTAAGCAACAATAATATCTTACCATTTTGTAGTCAATGTATTATATTAATATATTAAATTGTCTGAAAGCTGCAAGACAGAATGATCACATGATTGCTTGTCATTTGATTTTGCTCAAAGCGTATTTCAATTTGCAATCTAAAGTATAATTAAATATTTTGTTCTGGCAGACTCTTTAGTCTCTATTTTACAGTTCCCTCACTTTTGTTCTTATTCCTGGAGTACTGTATATACCCAGAAGTCTGTGCTGACCATAGTTGCCTATATTAACACTGGCTGAGCAGACATAATATGTTGACATAATAGAAGGAACATATATTGACAATCATTTGCTATTGGCCACGAAGCTTTGTCGTTCAGGAGACATTGTTTGTTTATATATATTTTAGAAACTGAATTCACTTTTCAGAATTCGGTTAGCACATACTCTTGTGAAAGGTAATAAAGCTTAATTGTAAATTAAATATGCTGGAAGTGCTTTACACATTCTGTTGTAGTTACTTAACTGGCACCAGTATGACCAGATATACCCTGTCAGTTGATGCTTTCTGTTTTCTACAACAACTTCCAGCAAGTGCTTTTTACAGCCCTGTAGGAACTGACAAACTCCTGCAGGGCAAGCTTAAATTGATAATTATTTTCTCAAGGCCACAGCTAGAATGCAACCTCTGGTAAGATATTTTACACGGCCACATGGCTGTTTGTTTGGAACAGATGTATAAACAATCCACTTTCCAACAGCTGATTGCTTAGACTAAAAACAAAGACTTTTATAAGCAATACAGCGTTGGCTAGAATAGCTTGAGTTTATATAGCAGCAGGGAGCCTGTTTCTAGTAGCAGATGCACCGACAATCAGCCTTAACTAAAAATAATTCATCAGTTGTGCTCAGTATTTGATTACAGGAATGTTAACACTGCTTTAACATTTATGATGCAGTCCCAGAACACTGTTTTTCACCAACTGGGTCAAGCAGGCATCAGTCTCTATTATGATATATCACATTCTGTGTATATAAATACTTTGACAAAAGGGACAATATATTTGTGGAAAGTCAGATTTTGAATGCCTTATTCACACTACAGTGTGAAAGGGCCAAACAAATTTAAAGTAAAGTAGCCAAAAGGATTTATCCTTATGTCTAAACATGGCTAAATATTTGTCACAGCTTTACAACTGCCCAAATATCTGTGTGTACCAAAATCCATTACAGAACTAAAGTCAAAAGGATGATAGTTGACACTTACAGCTCTACAGACTCTTTTCCCATTGGTGCGTTCAACAGGAAGTCTCTGGTGATTGGACGGATCCACAGCACCACTACAATAACAGGTGGTAGAAAACTCATGTGAAGCAGGAGCCTGCAGGGAAAAAGCAATGGCAATTTGAACTAACCATTATCAATAAATTACTTTGCACAATTTAGTATGAAAGGAGCTCACCACATACTTAGATCAGACCTGCGGTGGCACCGTCCCTAGCAAACCTGTTTGTATTCGATTTAGAAAAGAAATTGTTCCTGAGAGAACCATATTCACAGTATATCATCCACTATTACAGGTATGTGGATGATATACTGATTATATGGGATGGACCACGTGAAACTTTTATTGATATGGTGGAACAGGCCAATACAGCACACAAGACAGTAAAATTTACTATGGAGGTTTCCGATACTGTAACTAATTTCCTGGATGTACAGATTAAGTTGGAAAATAATAGCCTGAGTACCAATTTATACCGCAAAGAAATGGATAGGAATAATCTCCTACACAGGAAAAGTTTCCATAACCCCCAGACCCTTAATGCTATTCCCAAGGGACAATATATGAGGGCCAAGAAAATAGCATCAAGTAACATTGGTTATAAAATGGCATGCAAAGAGCTAACAGAGAGGTTTGTACAGAGGGGATACCCGAAAGGGCAACTACGAGCAGTAGAGAATGAGGTACAGAAGATAGAACGGGGAGACTTATTAAAACCAAGAAAAAAGGAAGTGGACAATGAAAGAATAACTTTTGTGAGTAAATATGATAAGAGAAGTAAAATGGTGGAAAAAATTGTAAAACAATATTGGCCCATATTACAGACTGACACCAGTTCTAGTCTGGCTTTCAAGAAACCTCCACGATTTGCTTATAAGAAAGGGAAATCTATTAGTGACACACTATGTTCCATTGAAAAGACGGACAGTAAGTATAACCCAATGGTTAGGAATAAGGTAGGCACCTTTCCGTGTCTAGGGTGTAATTGTTGTAGTTCCATCATAAAAGGTCCCAATATTCATCACCCAATATCTGGGCAAGAAATTAAGCTGAATACATTTGCTACGTGCAAAACCGCATATGTTATCTATGTTTTAAAATGCCCATGTGGGCTAGTATACGTTGGTAAAACCATAAGACCCGTACACATGAGGATCAAGGAACATAAGGGTAGTATAAGAAATTTTAAGGCTGGTACTTATTCTGATACCCCTGTATCAAGACACTTTTTTGAGCATAAACACAATGCATGTCAGTTGAAATGGAAGGTGTTGGAGGTGGTACCAAATCCAGCTAGAGGAGGAGATCATAACAATCTATTATTACAAAGGGAGGCAAGATGGATCAGCCGGCTAGAATGTACCTCCCCGAAAGGGTTAAATGAACAATATAATTTGATATGCTTTCTTTAATGGTATAATGTATCTTGTTGTCCTCAGGTATTATAATTAGTGAGCTAATGGCATTGCCGAGGATCGTCGGCCGAATCGTTGATGGGTGAGTCCATCAAAACAGGAGTATCACTATAACACAGTTAAAAACTAAGCAAGAGTTCCGATTGCAACATAGATAGCATAGAGTGAGCTAGCAACTATTGTTGCCAAACAATTATAGATGGAAATCATTTAAATTTGCAACATTGTTATGAAACAAGTGGTGTAGATAGGCTGGTTCAGCATTTTCTCTTTATTTTTGCAGGTTAGGCCAAATGGAGCAATTTCCTGCATTTTAAGTCGTTTTGTAAATGTTTTATTGACACTATGTTCTTATTGTATTACTCTGATTTTTAGCACTAATGCACTTATACATGGATTTGGATACTTCAGAATTATCTACATAAAAGGAGAATCAAGTAAATAGTATTTTACCAATTGGGTTGAAGCGCTGCTATATTTAATTGTATGAAATATTTATTCACTGTTTTGTCTGTTTTACACTAAATGTTAACTATGTGAGAATAGTTTTTAACCTATTGCTGTTTTTAAGAATGAAAAAAATTTTACTGCACTAAGCAGCATTGATTGTACACAGATGTCGCATGATTAGGGGTAGCACAAGCGTTAAATGAAGTAACAACCCACTGAAGGTGTGATTGGCCACACAGGATTTAAATGTTGGATGTTTTGTTTGTTCCTATACACTTGATAAAGGGCTTGTCCCGAAACATGTTGTACACTCCCCAATAAACGGATTTTTTGCAGTTTGACTGCCGCCTTGGATCTGTTCCACATCTACACTACAGTTCTACAATAAATTACTTTGCCATGGTGTGGTGTACATATTAAAACATACAACTCAGAAGATGTACAGGAAAAAATTCTTGCAAATGGTTTATTTACATAGGGAGTTATTTTTCTGGCCCCCTAATCCCCAGCACGAAGGAAATAATTTTCTAAGAGATATTGCACCAGAAGTATGCGCAGTTGCTGATGCAGACCTGACTTCAACTGCACATGCTCCCAATCATCGATCACTGAAAAGGCATCTCTGACCCCGCTGCCCTAGTCTGCTTTGTCTAACCAGGTATGGCAAACAGTACCGTTTGGGTTCTGCAGTGGTCCAGTCTGGAAAGGTGCCAGCAAAAGGGGTCCTGCAGTCTTAAAAAGACTTTTGTTCTCCTTAAAAATTGTATTTTCATTAAATTATGTTTAAACAAAATACAATTCATATATAACAGATAATACGATTCATAATTATAATAGTAAGAACACAGAGGTGTGTCTTTATCTTGTTTAGCTTATCTTATTTAACAGTTATGGCAATCACTTTCATTTTATGGGAAATGCCCTACTCATGGCACACAGTCAGCATTCCTCTACAGAATGCCATAGGCAGCATTGCCTTCAATTAACCCACATGCAACTGCTGCCATTTGGGCGTCATAATTGCTGCACTTCTTCCAGACATTCAAAAAAACGGTCTGTACAATTTGCCTTAGGGCTATGGCAGACACTACATTTTGTAACCCATGATACATTTCTTCAAGTGCAGGTATATCTTTCCATTGAAGTCAGTCTGAAATGGTAAAACTATTGAATTACATGATCATGCCAAATCTTCTTAGCAAGATTATGCAACAAAACATACTGTAAACCATCACCCTTAATTTTCAATTATACGGGTTACGAGACACAATCACAATTTTTTCATCATTGTGCCATCCAGTACACAGTGCTATTGTACACAAGCAGTGCAGCACACAGATTGAGGTGCAACTCTTCGCACTCCTAACAGCAAAGCACCAGATTGAATGGAAGTGCAAAAAACATAGAACTTTGCACAAAGTTTTCATGCTTTATATCTTTTTAAAGATTTCAATTTTGTAAACAAACCCATTAAAAATAAAACTACATTAAAAAGATAATCAGCAAGAAAACACATTATGAATAATGCTGGTGTAAACCCATATGGACCAAAGTAGCTAGTCAGTGTATCCCAAAGTCTGTCGGTGTGCTTACTGTAGCATTGGCCTGTCAGCTGCCATTTTTAAAGCATCCAAGTGAGTCTGAGCCAGTCGCAAACCAGGAAAAGTGAGGCAGCCACCAAGGAATGCACAAAGGGCCACTAGTGCAATTTTAAAGGCAAGTTTGACGAAGGGCATTCTATAAAGGAAAATAATAATGCAAAACATTAGTTATCCAGCATACATTTTGTGAGCCTGTTTAAATACCTAAAATGTTTGCCTTCTATATCTTCGCTTACTCGTCACATATTCAAGTACTCATAACTTTAATTATAATTTTCCTGACAGTTTCTATAATAATGAGTGAGCAACTCTTATTGTAGTGTTATTTAGTGTGTAAAAGCTATACAGATCAAACTTATTTCATATTTAAAGTAAAAATCAAGCATTAAAAAAAGAAAAAAAAAACCTTCACAGATCTTCCAGATACTTCGGTGCAAAACAATGTGTTTCTGAGTCTTGACTGTCTTTCACTGCTTGGGTCTGTCAGTCACAGGATTTCCCATACATTGGTATGGGAAGTGGTGAAAAGCAATTTCAGGCATTTATCCAGAAAGCTCAGAATTATGGAAAGACCATCTCCCATTTTATCTAAATAATCCAAATTTTTAAAATGTAGTTGCTTTTTCTCTGTAATAATAAAACAGTAGCTTGTACTTGATCCAAACTAAGATATACTTAATCCTTATTGGAGGCAAAACCAGCCTTTTGGGTTTATTTAATGTTTACATGATTTTCTAATAGACTTAAAGGTATGAAGACCCAAATAGTTAAAGATTCATTATCCGGAAAACCCCAGGTCCCAAGCATTTTGGATAACAGGTCCGATACCTGTACTGTTCTCCACAAGAGCTTAGTACTGGTCAAAATGCTCAATGTTTCACAGAGCTAAGAGTTACATAATGAGCTTAAGGTGTTCATACAAAAATAAAACAGAAATGCAAAAGGCGTGAAACTGACTTTAATTTTCTGGGCTTATTACAAAAACATTAAAGGTTTATAGACTAGTAAGTGGAAAATATCAAACTGAAATAAAGGGGCCTCTACATAGGTTATTGTTAAAAGTCTCCTTATGTTCTTACTGTACTGTTACAGTACAGGGGCTATGAAGGAATAAGAATCATCTCCCAAAAAAGCACAGCTATCTGTGTTATTTAAAAATCCTCTCTTGTAATCCAACATCACAAAAGCCACAAGATATAATGTGAAGCAGTGTTTTGTGTGTATGTTACATAGAACATTTGGTCAGTGTTAACATGCCAACACAACCTGAATGACAAATGGGCTGGACTGTGCTAGTTTGCCACAGCCCTTCACAGCACAGAATAGGAAGTGATTGATTAAGAAAAAAGAGGCAAGAAGGTTTCTAACAGACAAGTCTACTGCATAAATAAAGAGATTGTATGTTGAGCCAGTAGTTAGCAGTGTTGCCAACTGTATGTCCTCCTCTGATTGCTTGGCTTTCCACTGGGTACTGGGTTTCCCCACATACACTCCAAAAACATGCACGTACGTTAATAAGTGCACACACTTTGGTAATAAATACCAAAGTGTGTGCACGACAAACACCTTACATTGTAAGCTTCAAATGAGCAGGAATGAGCATATGATATAGCAAAGTGCTATGTAACAAGTAGATTCTATAACATATTGGATAATAATAAACCCAGAGTTGCTGGCCACGCAACAATCTTTGATTTATATAGAAAACATGGACAACATGCAGTCAAATATATGTGTATAATGAGTACAAGCCCTTCAAAAAGTAGACATTACCATTAGTGTTAACATTGCTTAATATTACCAAAATAGGTAAATGATGTAAATGTTAGACTTACGACCACTGCCAGCCTTGCTGAGCCAGAAAATTTTCTAGATTGTGACAGACACTGGCCAAGCCTTAAAAAAATAAAAACAAAAGGAATGTAAATGATACACGAGAGACAGGAAAAGCAAGACATTTTTAAAAGCTTGTCTGCATCTGCTGAGATTTGATTCACAGCAACAGGCTTTATGCCCATTATGTGATTCAGTGTCAGCAGATGCAAGGATTGTTTATTTTTGGTTTAAGTATAGAGAACAAACAACTGATAAGACAGGTGGTTCTCAAAAATGATACAGTTCTAAGATAGGTTACTACTTCAAGGCTTACATCTGTCCCAGGCCCTATCTGATGCAAGAAGCATAAACTTTACCTGGTTCCAGCCCAAACTCCAGATACTCGTCACGCACAATTGTTACTATCATCGCAATCAGAAGAAAGAAAAAGGCAAATGTCATGCAGACAGACCGTTCACCCCCCTCCTCAGATCGGAAGTAATGTTTCATCACAGTAAATAAGACCTTGCTAAAGTCTTCTAATTAAGGAAAATTAGGTTAGAAAATTGAATAATTCCAGGTTTATGCACTGAAATATCAGAAAGGCATTAACTATTATCCCACAACAGGGAATAACTGTGCAGCATTGCTGCTTCATGCAAGGATACATGGAAAAAATGATGGACATCAGGCACCATAGGACTCCAATGTTGATCTCATTTTGGGCATCCACGACACAATAATAGGCTTCGGTGAACAAGTAGATGATTGTCGAGTACAAAGCAAAATCTATAAACCACTGGTACTCCAGGAAATAGCGAAGCACTATAAACAAAAGCAGAATGAGCACATTAAATTTAGTTGCATTCCTACATTTGCTAATGGAAGTCAAAGGAAAACTTACCAAGGGCATCCATGGTGTTGATTGGCTGTGTATCCAAGCGCAGGTCTATGTCCTTAGGGACGGTTAGCGGTTTCTCCTCTGCCACACCATTTGTCCGCCTGTAGAAGACATACACTTCATTACTACACCAGGCAAACTTCACTGTATGTGTCTGGTTGTATCCATATCTCACTCACCTTTCTTTCTTGGCTTTAGGTTTTTGTTTCCCTGCTAAAGTCCGCAGTTCCTCCTCAGTTGGATGTTTGTAACGAAACAAACTAGAAAATAAATCAAAAAAGAAAATACTTGTTTATATACACGCAACATGTCGAGCCATGCTCCCCCCTGCTTGCTTCATCTGTGCGTGTTCACATTTGATTTTAACTTGATGTCTCAATAAATTGGACGTTTTAAATGTATACATCCGTTTTCATGAATCATGCTGTGACGGTAGGCTGCAAGTGTGCTTTTATCTCTTTTAGTCTGCAAACTGCAACTAGTATACAGAACCTTTACCTTTCTGCATGTTATAGTTTTAGGAGTATTCTGGACAGCTAATAATCCATCTCTAGACAATCAGACCCTGCAGTAATAATCTGGAGAGCCAGGAAAGCAAACTTTGGTCCAAATTTTTTTAAAAAAAATAAAATTTAACAAATATTCACAGGAGATCATAGAAGGCTAGACAGAAATATGATGTACATTATTTATATGTACCTGCCATTACACAGCAACCATCTGCCAAAGGAGTAGTGTGGAGACACTCGTTGCATGAGACTTGCCACTAACAATGTGACCACCATCTGAATTCCCATAACAGCCTGTAAGGAAAAATCAGAAATATGGAATTTATAGATTTGCTATCCTAGAAAAGGTCTGTAAGAATTTGCATTCAGCAGGCCTTGAAAAGGTAATTAGGCTCCAGTGCAATTTCCTCCAACGACAACCACCCAAAACTGCTATAACTGTGCACATCAATACTTTAGTGGCAACACCCTTATTGCAGATAAATACCTTAGCAATTAGAAAAGAACTCTGGTTAGACATTGGCACACATTTCTGAAAAGTATACTTCCCATAATGTGCTTAATGAATATCATTCTAGATTAGTATAGCAGTGTTCTTAACCGTTACCTTCCTTCGTTTAGAATTAATATCATATTATTTACTATTGTGGGAACGCAAATATTAAATAATGGGAACATAAACATCATGGGGACCTCTTTTGGGGTCCCATCCCTTGCTTTTTCCCCTTTTCATTGCACACACACACACAGGCTAAATTGGCACCTAAATGTTTTTATGGTTAACACATCAAATATGTTAGATTAAACATTAAATGGAAAAGTTTTCATTGCAGTTCAAAGGAGCTTGATAAGTGTCACTGCAAAGGGAACAGCTTGCTATTGATTATATTACTGACAGACAGGCATAGAAGCCACATATATCTGTGTGAATTACCTTTTCTTTACTCCGTTCACAAGTAACATTTAGCAGATTTGGAAATCGATGTGCAGCTGAAATATTATTTCAAAGCTAGATATGCGGACACCCACAACTTTGTTACTAGTTTATGTTCAGCTCTTACTCACCATGATTACTGTCAACCTCAGTTCTGCTTGAAAGAGTGAATTAAATCTCCTCAGCCATGTGATTCCTATTGAACAGCTGCAGGAAGGACACTGTGCTGTCCCTTTAAGGCAGTCAGTACTAGCTCAGAGACTTTGACTAATCAAAATGCAGTATTCAGTTGATTGACAAGGCTACCGCCAATCATTTGGTGCGCTTTGACAAGCGAAGGCGGAGGCATTTTTATTTATATTCTTTCAGTGTTTCCGGGTAGGGTGCGGGTTATATACGTGATGCGTGACGGGAAATGTAGTTCTACATTAGCTGCAGTGTTTGACGTGTGCACGTTTATGAATGGGCAGTAGGAACACGCTCTGCCTAAGAGTGTCGTTTTCAAGATCTCTGGGGCTCATTTAGAGACTTGGAGCAGCAGTGACGGTGGGCGGGTATCCTGGTGGCGTATAGACCAAATATAAGCCAATTTTGGTGAGGTTTTGGAGATTACTTTTGTTTGTCGACGCTTGAATGAGGTTGCCAACTTTTGTAGGGAAATACAAGGCCACCTACAGTATATCTGAAGCTGACTTTCCTATTGGTGTCACATACCATTTATACTGACAGGCCTATTAAATAGAAGTCAGATCTTTCATAGTGGAGTTCAGAAGGCATTTTATTAGAATCTAGTTGGCAGCTGTCCTGCTGGAGTCTTGAAGGGGACATGTAATGTCCAGAACAAGCATTTGCTGTATGTATGTTTTTATTTATATAGTGCTACTAATGGAACAGGCATCACTAAAATAAAAAATGCAAAGTTTATGTGTCAGAGAAAATAGGAAAGTGGTCCCTGCCCCATAGAGCTTACAATCTAAGTTGGCGGTAACCTACAGATGTGCCATAACACAGATGATGTAGTGAGGTGCAGAGGAATGAAGGGCTTTGAAGATTATGAGAACGTTTATAAGTTACGCTTTGTTTTATGGGAAGCTGTGAGAACTAGGGATGTGCGGGCCAGCCCGATAGCTGCAGGTTTGGTGGGTTCAGTCCGACCTCGCACCCCTTTTTGCGGGTGGCAGGTGGGTCCGGGTTGAGCTCTTTTCTCTTTTACCTGCTCTCCCTGCCTGCCACCTTGCACTGCCGGATTCTGACTTTCCGGCTTCCTTTTCTATAAACACTCGCGTGATCACCCCGCCGCTTTTGTGACATCATGGGCTGGCGAGGGTCTATAAATGGAAGTCGGGCGCAGGAGTAGCGAAAGCGGGAACACCTTCAGCAGCAGAGGGGCTTGTACTTTCTTGCATGGGAGGAGGAGAATTCTGGCAGGAGTATTTAATACAGACTATAGTGGGGAAAGAGATTTGGAGGCATTAACAAGTTGCAGTAGTCTAGATGGGGTAAGATAAGAGCATGCATGAGCTTGTTAGCTGTTGTTTGTGAAAGAAAGGGCTGGATTTTGGCAATACTGTGTAAGAAAAAATGGTGTTAATATCGTCAGACCTGGAGAGGAGGGAAGGAGGGCAGAGACACACACTCAGATTCGGGGAGATTTAGTCGCCCGGCGATAAATCACCTCTTCGGGGCGACTAATCTCCCGGAACTGACTCCGCCGGCTAGAATGTAAATTGCCGGTGGTATGGCACTCGGAGCGGTTTGTTTTCCGAAGTCGCCTGAAGTTTCCTTGTGAGGCAACTTCAGGCGGCTTCAGAAAACGAAGCGCTCCGATTGCCATCCCGCCGGCTATTTACATTCTAGCCTGCGGGAGGCAGTTCGGGGAGATTAGTCACCCCGAAGAAGGGGAGATTCGTCACCGGGTAACTAATCTCCCCGAATCTGAGTGTGTCTCTGCTCTTAAACACATGCCTTTAAAAGTCACTTTGTATTACTTTAATTAAAATTTCCTCTAGCACCATCCATCCAATTAGTGTTTAAGTATAGAGGGCATCGCATGAAAATAAAATTTTTAGGTGAAAAATGGGTTTTATTCAGATTCCCATCAGTTTGTGTACAGCAAATCTAGGCGTCCACAGACAAAAGGATTGAATTCTCAATGAAGGGGGTAAGAAAAAAGAAAAATATATTTGTGGACTGCAGTGTGCAAGTCACAGCAATGTTTGTGTAACAATTATAAATTTGAATTAGCTACCACAAATGTTCCATAAAATTCATACAAAAGAATTGTAATATAACTGCACCACTATGTATAGTATCTGGGCAGATGTTAGTTATTCAGTCAGGTTTACTTAATGGAAACCATGTATAGTTATGGTGTACCCTGGACATTAGACTTTAAAGTTTACACTTAGTGATAAAATAGCATTAAAGTGGTTCACCTTTAAGTTAACTTTAAGTATGTAATAGAATGGCGAATGGCAACTTTTCAATTGATCTTCGTTTTTTATAGTTTTTAATTTTTTTGCTTCTTCTGACTCTTTCCATTGTTCAAAGGGGGTCACTGACCCCATCTAAAAAACAAAACAAATGATCTGTAAGGCTATACATTTATTGCTACTTTTTATTACTCATCTTGCTGATGTACTTCCTATATTTAAAAAGAAATTACAGTCTCGGCCTGGCAGTTATAGGCTAGTCTGTGGTGGGAAAATTATTTGAAGGCTTGTTAAGGGATCGCATTCAAAATTTTGTCCTAGTGAATGGCATTATGAGCAGAAATCAGCATGGCTGTATGAAGGATAGGATAGGTCATGTCTGACAAATCTGATTGCTTTTTATGATGAGCAAAGTAAGATGCTGGGCAGCCGGGAGTAGTAGCTGTGATCTATTTAGATTTTCCAAAGTGTTTGATACAGTGCCCCACAAATGACTGCTTTCTAGACTAAGGTCTGTTGGCTTTAGACGATTGCACATGGATAGGAAACTGGCTACAGGATTGGGTACAGAGCAATGTTCCCTCTGTGCGCTTGTGCATGTGCACACAAATGTTGAGTCCACAGCACACAGCAAAAATTGGCACACACAAAGATTTTGGTGTGAGAACACAATACACAATATTTTGTATTAATTCTGACCAGAGCACACAGTTTTTAAAATAATAAAACTTGGAAACCAATTGCAAATTGCCTCAGAATATCACTCTCTACATCAGGGATCCCCAAACTTTTGAACCCGTGAGCAACATTTAGAAGTAAAAGGAGATGGGGAGCAACACAAGCATGAAAATGTTCTTGGGGTGCCAAATAAAGGCTGTGATTGGCCGTTTGGTAGCCTCTATTTGGACTGGCAGCCTACAAGAGACTCTGTTTGGCAGTACACCTGGTTTTTATACAACAAAAATAAACTCCTGCTTTGAGGCCACTGGGAGCAACATCCAAGGGGCTGGAGAGCAACATGTTGCTCACGAGCTACTGGTTGGGGATCACTGCTCTACATCATACTAAAAGTGAACTCAAATGTGAACAACCCCTTTAACCATAGAGTAGGTTGTACTGAACAGGTGGGAGTAGAAACAGCAGCTGACAGAACGCATGTGTTAGCCAGTAGCAAAAATAACAAATACAAAAAGTATTGTAGAAGTGTTACCTATATTGGCTAACAATAAACTAAAAGGCTGTGATTTATTACACATGCCCTGAAATATATTGCAGGGGTATGTGGGGGTTTAGTTTGGGTCTGGCCTTTATTACAGTAAAAGTGTATTTTGGGGGTTCTGATGTATACTGCCATGAAAATAGTGCTTGTGAAATCAAATAGTAGTACTATACAATTTACTTGAGGGGCATTTGGGTTTATGGAATGTACTACAATGACACTTGGAGTCTGAATATCTTGACTATCTAAGGGTTGTAAGTTGCAGTGGAGGGGCATTGACTGGCACTACAGGGGCTCCGAAGGGGCTGTTTGGAAGATTAGGGAACTTGGCTAGGCCTAGGTTTTACATATTCCTCAATGCATCTCTAACAGCAATTTTTGCATTTATATCCTCTCATCTAAACAGGTTATCTTACCACCTTCCACTTCTGTTCCTCTGACCCTCAATAACCATGTTAAAAGCACTGCATATATCCCCAAGTTCATTGCTCAGGAGTCACTTTTTGAGCCTGAAATAATAAAAAAAAAGTCCCATATGTCCATAAGACTCACCAAGGTTTCATCAAGGTTACTAAAGAATGCTTATGTATCGGAACATTCTGAGTGCTGAAATTTACCTTCTGCATAAACCGAGTGGTCACAGAACTGAACCAAGAATGCAGTATAAATAAGGTAATATGTAAGCGTCTCAGATCCTCTGATTTAAAAAAGATTCACACAGTTTCCTTTTTGAGGAAAAAGATATACTTTGTTTCTTTTTTTTGGGTACATTTTCACTTGTGTTTTTTGATCTGTTCACATTTGCCACTTTTAAATGAAACACTGTATATAATTGAAATTCTTGGACACATTTCAAGTGTGGTGAAAGGAAACCATGATGTAAACTATTTGGACACAAAAAGATGATTTTTTTGGACAGAATTTGGAATCCAGAGGCACTATGCGAATGAAAAATCGATAAAAAAGGATTGGAATCATTGGGACATAGGATTTGTCCAAAGCGAAATGGATTGGAGCGGAATTGGGACATTTATAACACAAACATAACTTATTAATTGACAGCTGTTCGTTTAGCACTCTCCAATTTTCCCCACCCACAAATTTTCCCCACCCACATCTTACACTATTTAACACAGAACAGCAGTTGATTTCACAGGCTTGATAAAGGGTCCTGCGAGGCCCGAAACGTTGCCATTTTTATTGTCTGCTTTAAAATATGAGCCAATAAATTCACTGTTCTAAACAATCGTTCATTCTACAGTGTGCTGCAGTGTATTGGACTATTACATAAGACTCACCAAGTCCTGGATGAAGCCCAGGTGCACCGCCCGGAGCTTTCAGCAAGGGAGCGGATCAAACCTTATAGATGTAGAGCAGGCACTCAAGAGCAGTCTCCCAAACAGGCGTATACAATCCAAAAGTAGTTTATTTAGGTACAAATGAAGGTGGCCTTAAGCATTTGTATTCCAAAAACATTATGGTATAATGAGAAAAGCAAGACAATAAATGAAGTAGAGAAATAAGAAGGAAGAATAAAACCTAGGATAAGGAATATGTGGAACAACAGATAAAGGGCCATTGATGCCAAAAGGCAGAAAAGCTAACCAGATGTTCAATCTTAGAAACCAAATGTGGGCAACCAGTTTGCTTTGTGCATGGATAGTTTTTAGAGACGTCAACCAACCCCATGTCATAAGGGAGAAAATGTTCCAGTCCTGTTTTTTTATGCCTGAGTTTCTCTTTACACTAAGGGGGGTTATTTACTAAACTCCACACTTGAAATAAAAAAAACTCAACCAACTCCCATGGCCGATTTTGCCTTGTTTATTAATAAAATAACATGAATAAATTGGAATGGGAAAAAACCTGATAAAAACAAGAGAAAGCCCAAATTGTACGATTTGTTTGGCCTTTTTTCCGTACAGCTCTATTTTTTTGGCCAAAAACCCAGAAAAGTTTGGATTATCTGGCTAAATCCAGTGAAAACCACAATAACTTCAAATTGGGATAGGTACATCTGCTATTGAATTATACATGACCTCAAAATATCTGAGATGGCGGATTTTCGGATTATGGCTTTTAGCAGCATTTTTTTTGCACAAAAAAATTCGAGTTCCCCCCCCCAAAAAGCCAGACAACATAAATTGAATTTAGTAAATAACCCCCTGTATGATAACATACAAATAAGGTCTTAAGAAGGCAAGGAGTGGATCATTATCTTCCTCGTGGCGTGGGGCTGATTGACGTCTCTGAACTTTAGGTTTTTGTGATTTTCAATGGTGAACTTGGAGACAACAAAACATTTGCTTCCCTATAAAGTTTTATTGCTCTATAGTAAACCCTTTTTTTCATTCTTTATCTCTTTTTAAAGCAGGATTTTCTATTAAGGTCAGAAGAGTAGGTATAAACACAAGAGTGCCAATGTATGTATAGGTTCCCCTTTTACTGTATTCAAAAAACAAAGCTTGCATCCTAAAACAATAACTCGGATCAATAGATTATAAATTATAAAATGAATTTATACTGTAAGTTGCCACTTGTGCCTCATTCAGCTGGTTTTGTGTGAATCATTGTAGTTAAGTTATAGTTAGTGCCACTAGGTGTCAGTCAAACTTCCTTTTCCAGACCTGCAAGCTTTGGGAAAAGTGAATTCTTGTGCTGATATCAGTTTATCTGTGATTAATTGATTTTACTATAAGCCCTCTCTCTCTCTCTCTCTCTCTCTCTCTCTCTCTCTCTCTCTCTCTCTCTCTCTCTCTCTCTCTCTCTCTCTCTCTATAACATAACAAATACAAATGGTAAATATATGGCACATCTATAGTAAATAGGGGAACACGCCAAACACTTTTACTACAACAATTACAGGTATGGGACCTGTTATTTAGAATGCTCGGGACCTGTGTTTCCAGATAATTCGGATCTCCATACCTTACGTCTACTAGAAAATCAGGTAGACAATAAATAAACCCAACAGGGTTGGTTTGCTTCCAAAACTGATTAATTATATCTTAGTTTGGATCAAATACAAGGTACTGTTTTATTATTACAGAGAAAAAGGTAATCATTTTTAAAAATTGTAATTATTTGGATAAAATGGAGTCTATGGGAGATGGCCATTCTGTAATTCAGAGCTTTCTGGATAATGGGTTTAATGGGTTGGATAACGGATCCCATAGCTGTATTATATTTATTTAATAATGATAAAACATCAGAATCTTAAATATGCTGCACTTTATAGTTCTTATATTTTTCTCTGTTTATTTTTTGTTACACTACACCAATGAATTCATCATAACTATACACCAGCAAAATACATTTGTGCCAACAATTAATTTTAAATAGGGAGAGATGTGAAATGAGCCTTATAATCCATATAAATCTGCTCCATCTACCTTTTATATGTCTCCCTATTTAAAGGCAAATGTTTGCATGTGGGACGCATTTAACTAATGTGGCAGAATGGAGGAAAATGACAAACACAAAGATGCTTAAAAGATCTGTTTCCCATACCACTATCATTTGTAAAGTGTCCCATGTGATAATAAATGTGCTAATAAATATTCACACTCTCGTTTGCTTCCTCTATGGTGTTTGGGTACATGAATATGATGTCCCAGGCGACGACAGGCTGCAGACCTCACTCCTTAGGGACAGTCCCTTTCTCTAGTGAATCTGAAAGGTGCTGGGAGCCAAATGCCCTGCCTGTTCTCAGGCTCCTGAAGGAGTGGGGGGGGGGTGAGTGGAATTGAGGGAGGGCAGGTGCACAGCAAGAGGCGCCTGCAAATGAGGGAGGCGGGGGAGAGATTAGAGCAGAGAATGGGGAATGACAGTGGGTATGGAATAAATGCATAGATGAGTGGGGAAGGCACAGGGGGGAGAGAGAAAAAGATTGACTGGAAGACAGGCTGAGACAGAGAGTACATAGAAGAGACAGGGTGAAGAAGACAACCTGAGACAGGCTGGAAATGACAAATATAGAGCAGTGAGCTGAAACACACAGAGACAGCTGCAACGAAGGGGACCCTGAGATCCTGAGGTATAGAGAAATAAGCAAATACACACACAGGCCTTAGGAAATACATGAGCTCATGTAACATTTACTCCATGAGGAGGGTCATTTCCCTCTGTCCGTGACACTCATAGAGTCAGACAAATCATTTAAAGACAGGTGACAATGGCAGCTTTAAAATGTTTTTATTAAATCATTAACCACAAATGAACCATCATGTTTCAAAGTTTTCATTAAAAAAAAAACCATATACTTGCTGCCCCAATATTTTCCTAGTACATTGCCTCCTCTGCATTCCCTCAGTGCTGCATAGAGCAGGAGGGGGACTGTTGGCCACTCTCACATTTTGATGAATACTAATGAGTTCCAATGAGACCCTCAGCATCTGTTTATACTCCCATTTGGATTCCAGTCTGATCCAGTGTGTTTAACACTTGGGGTCACAAAAGATAAGTGACTAAAGAGGGGTCTAATTAGGCTACAGTGCTTAGCATGACAAAGTGACCCAGACAGTGACAGTCTTGTGTCACCAGTCCTTTGTGTTGGCATGAGCCAACAAACTTACTTAGTGGGAAACTTGTCTGTGGCTCATTGTGCCTTTGATTTACTGTAACAAAATATGTAGGTTTTTTGCATGTCTTTCATTTGAAGAAAAATATGTAAAATTCCCTCAATTCTCAACTTTTGTAGTACAACAAGACACTAATGGCAGGTACTCAGGTAGTTCTTTATGGTGTCAGAGAACACTGTATTGGCAATACCAGCATGCATGGTGCTGTTGTTTTTCGCTAAACCATAATGTGAATGGATTCAGGAAATCCTCAGTTTAATTTGACTGTCATCCTCATGTAACTTGTACAGTGTCTGCAGGTGTATTAGGGTGCAAAAATGTCCGTGACCTTGGCATTTTATACTGTAACTGGCTACACTGTGCCCTCAGTAGTGGGTATGCACAGCAGGAGGTACATGCTCAATGCAAATGGTGGAAGCAATAGCTGTCACTTATTTAAAACGCATAAACAAGTAACTTTTGTATCCTCCTCTTTCACTATTGACAACACTAAGATAATTGGGATATAACCCCTATTTACCTTTTAGAGGGCCACTATACCTTAATTTTATATTCTGTGCAAGTGACGCACAGGGCATACCACTCAAAATAAATTCCTCATCTTCTACGTGTGTGTATTGATCCTCTTTCCCACTTGTCCTTTATACCTTTATCCCAAGGAGCTTTGATTTCTTTGGCTTCCTATTGTAGGAAAACAAAAGCTAACGATGACAGTTACTTGGTTTGGATTGTTATTTTAATTTAGCCTGTTCATTTAAGTAGTTCATCAGAATAGGAGCATGGCTGTAAACAATGACAATTAGTTTAATGAATAAACTCCTGGAGCAGATGCTTCCCTGCTGATGCTTAGCGTGTGTATACCCAAACTTCTATTGGGTTTATGGCTCTTCCTACAGATTTATGGAGGTTCCAAGGCACTTAGCTACTTGATAGCTTGTACACCATATTGCACCATATTGTACATTCTCTTGTTTCTGTGTTTCAATCCCTGTGGTCTAGAAACAAACACTATAGCACCTGTAGGAACTAGTATCTGAATAACAGTAGTAGATTAGTGCTACAACCTAGACAGTAATAAACTGTGATTTTTCTTATTAATGGCTCAGGCCAAGAAGAGTTAATAATAGTTTATAACCATTAATCCTCGTGTTTTTATCCTTGTCTCAGACCCCATAAAATCCTGAAATCACTTGTAAGCTGTGGTTCTTTTAAGGAGAATTGGTTATAGATGAACGCTCACATAGTAGGAGGTCTGTGATGGATTACAATGACAAGGAAAAGTCAGTCATTCCATGAAGGGGTTGAATACTCAATATGCTGACTACCATATTTCTTCAGAGAATGATTCTTATACAACTGCTTCTGCAACTTTTTGTATGCAAACATTTTTTTTCAGTCCTAAAACTTTCTACAACTAACAAACCTCTTTCTACTGAAGTTATTTTTCTTGGTTTAATAAGTGAGACTACAATATAACTACATATAACCCCATTAATATCACTGATTGCTCTATATATTTAGATACAACTACTATTGTACATTATAGTTGCTTTCTATACTTTTTTGTATTGCCCAATATAACCTCACTCTCTTCTTCCTACTATAGCTCAATTAAACCTTATTTTGCAAAACGTTTCCTATTGCTCCATATAACACAGGGATTATTGCAAAAAATGGGCCCATGCTGTTTAAGGTGGGTTCCCATGATGCTCTTAAATACAGAAAAAGTTCTTCATACAGAAGACAGTAAGATAAGTTAAAAAATATTCTTAGGGCAATGATACAAGGGGCATTTTGTGGCCCCCCCACAACCCTCATGTAATCATGTAAAAAAATACCTTTGTGTGGCTACTTATTCATTTCACGGTATGTACAATATATATAATATATCACTACTTTGTGCAAAATGCATACAGGCATTTCGAGCACACTTTACTGTGGCTTTATTGTGGCTGACAAAATATCCAGTTTGCCCTCACCAGGTTTTTAGACAGGTTTAAAAAATATTATGGGTGCCAAGAAATAAAAGTTCAAGAAACTTAAATTTAACCTCAGTGTATAATTCCTATTCCTCTATATAACTCCACCATAACATATACAGTATTATCCTTCTATAAGTGACAATTGCTCTATCTTCTCTCTACATACTTCTATAGCTATAACCTTTTACTATTCCCTTATTAAAGTATAATTATATTTAAAGTATGATTATATATTATAATGATAACAATTATATTGTTCTATATTACCTGTGTAACACTCATCTTATTGCTTCATATATAGATAATATATCTACATACAGATTTTCTGCTTCATATAGACTCTTTCTATAACTATTTCTCTTGTTCCTGGGGCCCACTATACCTGTTGCATTAACAGATGCTGCTTCCAGTTGGTTCATACTCCTCCTCTAAATTACTTCACAAAAAAGACCCTCTTAGTATCAAAAAACCCTCCGGTTACTCCTGTGTTTATATCAGCTGCTGCTGTTAATTTGATCCAGCCATAGCTTTACATAAATTAGTTTTGTACAACTCCCGATACCATGTTGCCTTCCCGATCTTGCCGAGTTGCGGCTTTATATGAAATCCAGGTCCCACATAGTTGTTCAATCTGTGGAGGACACAAAATAGTAGTGAGATTGTTAGATTTATGCAGTAGTATTGGCAATCCCCTTACAATAAAAACATATAAAGTATAACCAAGATATCAGTCAGTGTATATTTATGCTGAAGATACATCATGGATCCTGATGTAAGTGCTAGTGGTTTGCCTGATATATTAATTTTTCAGCATACAAGCAAACCTACTTGCATCTATTTATACTGACTAACAATCTTGTATGAACAAGTAGACAGGTGTGTATAACAAGCTAATGCATACCAGAGGCTGCTTTTTAGAAGTATTGCACTGCTTTTAAATGCAATATAACAGAACATTAAACTGAACTAGGTTATTGCTTGCACACACATTTTCATCAGTTTTTCCATAGTTTTCATGTTTATACAGCACTCCATAGAGAACAGTTTAGGATACTCGCTCTCTCTTGCTCTCTCAAAGTCCTTCTCTCAAACTACTAGTCTGTTTTCAGCTGCACTGGCCTACTTTACTTGACAGGCCCACAATACTGTAGAGTTTCACTTGCGGTCCAATTGACCCCTTTTCTAAGAGCTGTAAAATTAGACAACTGATTACACACAAAAACAATCCAAACAAGCCATAAAATAAACTTAATAGCTTGAAGTATTTCTTTCTAAAACATTCCCAGCTTTCAATGTACCCCCTATGGCTAAGTAATAATGGTCAGAAACTGGAGAATCATGGTACAAAGGAAGAAAGATGCACAGAGTTCATTCTTTTCCTCATGACCCTTTTCTCCGTCTATATTCCCATCCCGAATATGACAGTTGGTATTGACACAGCTGGCAAGTTCTCAATGTGAGAATAGGGAATTCTGAAACTAGAACACCACATAATCCTGTTTGTTTTGTATAGAGGAAGGGAGATCTCAAATTAAAAAAAAATTAAATCCCTACAATCATTCATAGAAAGTAAGCTTGTCTTTCTTACTTAGCTGGTGTGTCTGGTGCATTAGCATCACTGCAAGATTTGGTGCAAGGTCTCCTTATTATTCCACCATTCCTTCTGTCTAACTTCATCCCACATGCACCACATGTAGCTTTCTGAATCTGCAGCCTCCTTAGGTCCAAGGCCACAACCTCAGCACCACTGTAGCTAGACCCATGAACATTTTATGTTTTGTAAATATCTGCATTTTTATACTTCATAGCGTGTAAATGTTCTGTGCTGACATGCTACATGACTGTTGATATTTCTATGCAACCTCTGTGTGGCAACCCCTCACCTTTATTTGTTTTGCAATTTTTTTTTTTTTTTCCCCTTTGTTTTGCCTTATACCCCTCCTCCTTTCTTTCTTCTATATCCCCCTCCTTTTGTTGGAAATCTCTTCAATAAAAAACTATTGAATGAAAAAAAAAAAAATATCTGCATTTTTGCCTTCAGTCCTGTATGGATGCTGGGAGTTGAATTGTATTATGTAACTGCATCTCCCTTTCAAATGGGAGCCCTGGTCTTGTTGCTTTGCCAGGGGGTCACCACTTTTTCATCCTGCTTTCTGTTTATTGGGATATAACTATATACAAGTGTGTGATTAATATGTGTTTGCTATGTGTAGGATAATCAGCCCACATCTAAAATGTTATCCTAGTAGTATTAGTGTAATTTGCTATTTGCTACAGATTTCTATGTGTGAAAACACGGTTATTATTAAATATATAGCACTGGTTTACTGAACTAAAATTGTTAGTACTCGTAATAGAGATGTCTGGCATATTATAAGATGCTGATAAAAATGACAGAGATTTTAGATGATTTCCCTGCCAGAGGGGCCTTATGGAGTTCAAACACCTTGATTATTACTTTCCATTTTCCTAGGCAGCTCCAGGAGATCAGTTTGTGCAGGTTATTTCAACTATACGCAATGCACTCTTTTGTTAGTGGCAATAGCAGCGTATTAGTTATTCTCAGCATCAAAGTAATTGTGACCTCTAACCCCAGTGGCCACCCCTAGGGTCTCTTTCACTGCCTCACAGCACAGATGGATGCCTGGCTAGATACCAACAGTCACATTCACACTCATCTTTCTCTTTCAACGTGCCTTTAAAACCCTTTCTACGAATATTATTTATGGGCCTGGGAATGGCAGATATAAAATTACAGCACTATTTTATCTGAATAAATCCAATATTTAACTGCCCCTGGAAAACTGTCACTTTCTCTACATATTGTCATTTTAAATGACTGCTTATTTAGTTCAAATATAACTGCAGCGTTTGCAGCACTGCTATCTATAATACTGTTATATACCATATATGTATTTATTACTGTATAATGCCATCTTGTTGCTTCATATAGTCTGTATTTTTGCATCTGCCATGCCTCCATATAACACTTCTTTATAAAATGATTTTTGGTGCATATATAGTTACCCACCAAATCCAAATTATAATCGTATAATATGGATACGAGTCAGATAGGAAATGAGGTATATTTAAAAATCAAATCTGCCAATGAATTTGCATAAGAGGAGGTATAGAAGAGCCACAGCTCCGCTTCAATGGAAAAGGGGGCAATATATATAGTACGGCACCTCATACTGTATCCATCCATTTGGCCTGCAGGTCTATCATCAAAAATCAGGCTGTGTATTATTATTATTAACACATATTTATAAAACGCCAACACATTCTGTAGCGCTGTACAATAAATGGGAGTACACTGAACATGTGGATTTACATACATAACTGATAGTAAAGTGCCCTGTCCAAACAAGCTTATGTGAGGCTTGCTTGCAAACCTGAAACCCTTTGTATTTAATAGAATATGAGCTTCTACCTCTTCATAAAGCCCATAGTACAACGGTTCTTGCTACAATTTATACATAGACATTGTAAAAATACACAAAATAGTAATGACACTTATTAGGATGACCAATGCACATAGGTTCAGTGTATTTCTGGTTCTAGTTGAATTAATATTTTAAAACACTCCTCTGTTTGGGTTGTTATAATGGCGTGATTGATCCTGTGCCAATGTTGAAGCAGCTCACCAGAGCATCAGGAACACTCCCAGTATTTTGGCCTTCTATTTGTATACTATGAAGTAATGGTAGAGAAAAAAGAAATGCAAGAAAAATAGAATGTGAAGGAAAAATAAAAGGAACAGAGCCTCAAGACGACTGAGCTTGATCATTATTTGCATATGTTTATTCACCCATTTATTTTTAGTGGAATATTGATGGTATAATATTTCATTTTGGAGTATTTTAGTTTGTTGCTTAATACGTGTTTAATGGTGCTGCTCTGCAAAGTGTGGTTCCAAATGCTGAAAAAACTTCTGTGTTAGCCAAGATGCAACAATAACTGATTCTATGTTTTTTATCATAGAGCTGGCACTATCTCCTTCATCTTTTTTCTCTGTAGGTCTCCAAACACTCCATGTGAACTGTATACTCCAATATCTTTGCCTTCTTCCTAAATATGTTTATTCCTTTTGGTGAGTCTTCTCAGTTTGCGCCTTTACTCCATACAAATTCAAATATTCTAAACCAAAGAGAGTAACTACAGAGGAAGCAGAACCTGCAGGGGGACCCAGGAGTGTAGGGGGCCCAGTGAGGCCCTTATTGATGATCAATTTTAATACATCTTGGTAGAATAGGCCAACGTATCAATAATTTGGTGCCCTCATTTGAATTTGCTGTGGGGCCCAGTAACATATATTTATGCCACTGTCTCAATTGCTTCTATGATACATATTTTATAACTCCATATTATCTCCATTGATGCTATACAGTATTTTCTTATGACTATATAAGTTATACAGGCTTTTGTTGCTAAGTAAAATAAGACACTCTTGTGTCTTAGAAAGCATTACTTCAAAATGATTGCTTGTTTAAGCTGTGACAACTTTCTGCTATTGCATTATCGCTGGGGGTACCATATCACTGAATACATCCTTTTATCTCATTTAAGCAAGGAGTATAGCAGATAATTATGTTATACACTGTGTGCCGAATAAATGGTTTCACTGAACGTGTAAAGAAATGAAGTAAAAGTTACTCCACTTACATTACATTGTTTGAAACTTACATTATTTGACATCAATCGTCTACCCATTCCAAACCCAATAATAATGATCTATATCCCCCGCATTTGCCAGATAATTGTAGTCACTTTATGCAGTGTTAATCACCCCCTACTATATAGCAATTACACTGTGACACTGCTGACATTAAAAAAAAAATAAAGCTGCTGTGTAGCCATGGGGGCAGCCATTCAAGCACAGGATACTCAGTAGGTAACAGATAAGTTCTGAAGAATCCCATTGTATACTACAGAGCTTATCTGCTGTGTATCCTGTGCCATTTCTCATTTTTCAGCTTTGAATGGCTGCCCCAGTGACTACACAGTAGCTCGTTTATATAAACTATTTTTTAATAAATCTGTTAGTATATATTAAAAAAAAAACACCAAGACAAATTAAACTTTAAAATCGCAAAGCCTTTATTAGGAAATAACTTTCCGAAACTCCGCTCCTCTTCAGAAAAGGCGATGATCCATTGTGCGGCGCTCGATTTCTACTCCCTTGCTATCTCCTATAAGGAAGGCTGGGAGGAGAAATCGAGCGCTCGAGGGATCGTGATTGCCTTTTCTGAAGAGGAAGGCAAGCAGAGTTTCATTTAGTTATTTCTTAATAAAGACTTTGCAATTTAAATGTTTCATTTGTTTTGGTGTTTTTTGTTCAATGTACACTAACAAATTCTTTTACATTTTTTTTTTGATGTTACTAGTCCTTTAAGGCAGCCATACACGGACCAAACATGTACCCTCTCCTCCTGATCAGGAGATAAGATGAGAGTGTACAACGGCCACACACATAGTATGGAGCAAGAACAATTAGAACCATAGAAAGTGAAGAGAAGCAGTAGCAGGAAGTAGAATGGAGCTGTAGCACAATGAAATTGCTGATATGGTGCATCAGCAGATAACATTTTCTAACGTGCCCAATTTCCAAACTGACCAATATCAATAGTGCATGGTCAGCCTTGGCAGGGCTTGATGCATGATGCAGATTCATATTGTATATTATTGGTTTGTATTTAGCCAGCTTTATGGCACAGTCCACAGGAGTGTTTTGCAGAAAATACTGGGTATGTGAAGTGCAGCTGAGCACATTCTGAGTGACTTTTGGGGGGTGGGGTACTAAAAGTCAGTGAAAGAAGGCATTGAGAGAATACCACAAAAACAATATGTGTAGTGTGCTTCCCACACAGACTTCAAAGTAAAATGGTATCTGACACTCGGCTTTGTTTAGGCAGCAATTGATTCTCAAAAGAGACTGATGTATTGCTCAGCTGAGATAACTTCTCTGTGATCATTGCTCCCACTGGGCATTTTAAACATCCAAATAGTTGTCTAGTGAAAAGAACTTAACCAACATAATGCTCAATATTTCTTTTCTGCAGAACAAATAATATCAAATGAAATATTAATTACACGTATGCTTTTCCTTTTAATGTAGACTGCCTGGCAGATGAAAAGAAAAGTTACAAAAATGCGAAGGCCAACAACATGACATTCCATTCAGAACATAAACTACATTGTACAAACACCAACCGGTCAAGCCAGTACATCAGCGTCTACTATGACCCCAACAAAGTAATTGGAACTGTTATTTTACTACACACTGAATTTTACCCAATAGTTTTTTATGCCTTTTCTGTGAGCAGTGGTTTCTGGAAGTGTTGCTAAATAGTGATTTAGTAACTGTGTACAGATATCTTGGTCCTCATTTACTAGCACCAGTACTAAACTGTACCACTACATTTGCCCATAGAAACTAATTAGCAATTGGTTTTATTCACTCTACTGCATCTTAGAAAATTAAATGAAGATCTGATTGGTCACTATGGGTTAATGCCTTGATGCAATATAAAAGACAAAGAAAGCTACACCGGGAGGAATATGTTAGTCACTCCTCCATAAATTCAAGCACTTTTTTCCCTGGGCTTATGCTACTTTAGGGATAAAAATGTAAGTATTGATGTTCCACATCCTACTTATCTTTCTAGCAGAGGCTTACACATGTGCAGTAAAGTCAAATTGGAAAATGTTACTCTACTGTGCATGTGAAAGTCTAAGGGGTATGTTTATGAAAGAGCGAAGCTAGAGGTCACCACAGTCCTCTAGAGGGAAATTCCCCTACTCTCCATTGATTTCTATGGGATTTTTAAAAGAGTATTTATCAATGGGGGAAAGTGAAAGTTCATCCTTTGATAAATTCGCCTTTCAAATCCCATTGAAATGAATAGGGAGTAGGCAATTGAATGTGGCAATTTCTAACTCCCCCTAAATATACCCTTAAGTCGGGAAAATTTAAGTAAGGGGGTGGTGCAAAGCTGTGCTACTTTTTTTCCCAGGGCCACTGAGGACAATTTTAAACAGTGAAGTCTGTCAGCCTCATTCATCAACACTGTGCAAATTTGCACCTGGGCAGTAACCCATAGTAACCAAACAGTTTCAGTTTTTTTTCAGCCACCTGCAAGTAGAACAATGAATGCAAAAATGTTATGGGTTGCTGCCCACAGGCACATTTGCCCAGTGTTGATAAATGACCTCCACTGTAGTGTTCCTAAAATATCCCCTAGCAAATAAGTCTGTACTTGTCTTTTAGCACCTATGTTAGTAAATCAGCTGTTTATCTGGTGCACAATACAGACATCTGTAGACTAAAATAGTTTGTATTATCTGCTTAATACCACATAAGGATATAATAGAGATTAATATGATCCTCAGGCTCCACATAAGCAATGTAATCCTTGCATCAGTTTGTTGCATTGATGCCTTCTTCTGAACTCTGATCAAGTAAGTCAACAGCCAAAGCTAAAAAAGAGCTGTTTGGTGCATAGCTGTAGGGTGTGTGCTGCACCCATCTTGTCTCAAAAAGCCTGTAAGAGTGTGATGTGCATACGCTGAGTTTAGGATTAAATCAAAGATTCTGTTCCTTTCAGCAGACAAAGTAGTCAGTGGAGAATACTGCTGCAAAAGTATTCCTCCTTCAAATTCCCTTTCATTTACAGAATCATATCGCATTCAGCAACATCATATCATTTACTCCCTTACATCATTAGATCCCAACTTGGCTCAGTCAAACTCACCTTAGAATCTCTATATCCCCCGAGGACCTTTGGAATCCCTTTATACATCTACTTGTTCTCCTCTGAATTATTAGCATCAAAAATACTGCTAAGAACCTCAGACTCCCATAACCTTCTCTAGAATATCAGTTTTCCGCAAAAGAGTTAAATTCCTTTACATGCATGAAACTTTCCTCTACCCCACGAGAGAGAATCTTGATTAGTGCCTTGTTATGCTGCCCAGATCCTCCCTTCTGGCATGAAATAGGTGCACCAGGAGCCATTACTGGGATTATGAAAGTTATTGGGAAATTAATATAAGCAAATGTAATTCTAGACAACTTTCTGATATACATTAATTATATTTTAAACTGATCTTAAAGCTATGCCTTTGCTTGTATCATACCATTCCAGCCAGTAAATGATACTGATGCTAATGTTATGCCAAGTGAAATAGAAATGTTTTATAGACTTATAATACACAAAAGCCATGAATATTCTGTAAATTATATCCTTATAAACGGTGAGTTCTGATGTCATCAGTTATAAACGGTGAGTTCTGATGTCATTTATGTCACATGACTCACTAAAACTTGTGTATTATAATAAATAAAGTACCCCCAGTTGCAAAATATGAGGATATTAGAAGTTACCTCGGAGTTCCATGACCTGTATAAAAACACTCGGCCTTCGGCCTCCTGTTTTTATATGGTCATGAAACTCCTCGGTTACTTATAATATCCTTATATTTAACAAGAGGGGGTACTTTATTCACTACATATTGGCATATGGTCTGAAGTCTAAGAGGTAATGTAATAAAAGGCACTAAATTTGACCAGGAGCAGTAACACATAGCAACCAATCAGCAGGTAGAATTTACTGGTCACCTGTTTAAAAGCAAACATGGTATTGGTTGCTATGGGTTACTGCTCCTGGGCAATGGCAGTGGCTTTTATTAAATATGGGGGTATGCCTCCCCAAACCTTCAATTTATCGCCGTTCCCAATATATGTGTGATTGTATACACACTTACCTAAATAGTAAAGGGGTTGTTCACCTTTGAGTTATTTTTTAGTGTGATGTAGAGAGTGAAATTCTGAGACAATTTGCAATTGGTTTTAATTTTTTATTATTTGTGGTTTTTGAGTTATTTAGCTTTTTATTTAGCAACTCTCCAGTTTGCAATTTTCGCCATCTGGTTTCTAGGGTCCAAATTACTCTAGCAACCATGCATTGATTTAAATAAGAGACTGGAATATAAATAGGAGAGGCCTGAATAGAAAGATGAGTAATAAAAAGTAGCAATAACAATACATTTGCAACTTTACAGAGCCATTGTTTTTTAGATGAGGTCAGTGACCCCTCCCATTTGCTAGCTGGAAAGAGTCAGAAGAAAAAGGCAAATAATTAAAAAAAACTATACAAAATTATGAAGACCAATTAAAAAGTTGCTTTAAATTGGCCATTCTATGACATACTAAAGGTATACTTAAAGGTGGCCCACCCTTTAAGATATATGAGCACTTCAGGTGCTTCGTTACAAGAGGAGACCAAAATTAATAGCTATTGGCTATGTTGTAATCATGTTTCCCCTTTTATTATACTTGCTAGAAATCCTGCTCAATTAGAACATACCTAAAATATGTAGTGTAAAATACTCATATGCAGTGGCCTTTTTCAGCAAGATTCAAATTCACCAAATCCAAGAGCCTGGCCTGGCCAAATCCTTAGCTTAAAATTACTTTAGATGACATGATTAATGAAATTCCAAAATGTTTAAACCCTTTCCATATGCAAATTAGGGTTTGAATTTTTTTCTGGGTTCCTGTAAATTGTTTGTGAAAGCTCAGACAAATGCCAAAAAGGTGGATTCGGTGCATCCTCTGCAGTAGCCTACCAAAGTCCTTCCTATCTTGTCTTCCTATCAAGGTGCCATTAAGTTGGGCTGTGGACTAAATACCAGCAAACAATAGTTCACCATAGAAAAGGAAGAGCCTTCGACTAGAGAGGGGCGTCATGTTCTTCCATCAATTCACCGAAATACTACAATGCAGCCAGGAAAAGCAGTGATACTATTAAGTTGTGTATAATACTGGAAGGGAACAGTCTAATTAAGCTCAGTAAAGGATTTAATTAATAAAGGACTAAAAAAGTAGAAGAGTTATATATCTATAGGGCCTCTGCTAAACAATTTAAAAATAACTGATATAATTCAATGTGGTTTCTACTGGACTGCCCTACAACTCTACAGGTATTTTGCACTGTATGCTTTTTGTACCACTCCTATACAGTGGAAAAGATTATCTAGGAGGTAATACAATTGTATCATTATCTGCAGGTATCACGTTTGTGTTGCTCACACGTCGGTCCTCTAGTGCTTGTGTCTCCCATAGGGCATATTCAGGCCAATTCACATTCACATGAGTGATTTTGTCAGTGACCCTGAAAGGAAACGCAGCATAATTTTTTCCCTAAAATTCCATTCAATATTTGCTTTCCATGGGGGATTTCCAAGCTGCTTTAAAAGGCTGGCACAGAAAGCAACATACTAATCCCACATTATAAACACCCTTGTAAATATAAATGAAACACTCCCAAGGATTTATTGCCATTGTATCCATTTGGGTTGCAAGTAGAGAATGAGTTCTGATTGAAGACAATGCCCAAGTGAATTAACTCTCTATCCCTGCCTCTTTCCCCTAAATGCCACAGACAGATGCACAGAGGGAAGCAAATTTCACTTTAGATTTTTTTTAATAAGTTGCAAAAGGGTTTAGACAATTATACTGTCAGTAGACAGGGGAATTATGGCAAAAGTGTGTATGAACAATTGTTCTCTTTTCGACAGCCAAATCTGGTGTGCAAAAAATCAGCATCTATCTGAAAGTCCCAGAATGATATTCTGTTGTTTATTTACAACTCTTTAACCCATAATACATTGTAAAATACCTTTGTCCATGGGTTTTGAAACAGCAATATATAAATAGATTTATAAAATCTTTATTCTTACTAAGTATTGCTAATTTTACAGAATGGTACAGAAAGAGTCAATTGGATCTGTTGTGCTCTGAGCTAAACAGGATCCAGTAGTTTCTAGGTCAGTTTCGGCTGTGGGCATAGAGGGGCCTTCTGGGTTTGTAGAGAGCAAATCTCCTGCTGTCCCCTTAGGTGGGGTGATGACAACTTTCAGCACTGTGGATATACACTGGGGTATTATTTGAAGGGGGCACGAATTCAGGGGGCTCTCTACAGAAAACATATGAGGGAGAAGATCTGTGTGGCAGGAAAAAAATCATAGTTTCCAAAAGCAGTTCTCGGGAGAGAATGTATAAGCAGACATGAACTTTGCTTTTAAATGTATGCTTTTATATTTAGTCTGATGGAAAATACAGCATATTGCATTCAGATTTCATAGTAAAATGTAAATGTATAATTATATTAAGGATGAACGGAATACAGGATTCTGTTTCAAAACCAAATACAAACCCTAGTCATAAGACTTTTTGGACTGAAATTGACAATTCTATTAACAACTATTCACATATTTGATTCTTCTTAAGTTTCAGTCTGCAAATGAGGTCTAGGATTTGGCTTGGTATTCAGAAAAATGGTTTGTGGATGATTTTCACCCAAATTCAAAAATTATGGAATTGGAGGTAGATTTATTATTACTTGTACAAAGGAAATCATTTTATTTATTAAATGATTTGCTTAATATGGAGGCTGTGGCAGATGGCCTTCCTGTAATTCAGAGCTTTCCGGGTAGTAGGTTTCCAGGCATCCCACACCTGTACTAGAGAACCTCACCTGGTACTGTGCTGCATAAATGGGAATCATTATGAAATGACGCCTGCTGCACAACAAAAATTACAAGCACCATCAGTAAAGTCTTCTTGACTGGGGAAAGGATATAGTAATTATCATATTCAAATTGAATTAACCCAATTTGCATAAATCACACACAAAGGCAGCTTGGGATAATGACAAAGTGTCCGTTCTCACGCTCTATTTTGTAATTCTGCCATTTTATATTACTCTCAATCTCAGCTGTCAGGAAAAATGCTCAATATTTACCCTATTGTGCCATTTTCTATAACCCTGGTTACCTTCTTCTTGTGGCTGACTAATCATTTTCTCTTTACACCAACAGACTATGCCACTAAAAAAGAGACAAAACAGAATTACCTAAATCTAGTTCAGCTATACTTATAGCTATAGCTATACTTATTACCCTGGTAAAGCATACGTTAATAATTTTGCATTCAATCCCTCTCAGCATGCAAAGGTCTTGTATTTTTGTCCAAAACGAAAGCATCTATATGATGCGCTGTTTGAAAATGATACATATGATTTGCCATTTTGCTGTGCAACTAAATTATAATTTTTAGAAATTTGCATATGGCAGTTTTTCATTCTTTTAGGAGCTATCATTTAAAAATATACAGCTGTCTTTCTCTTCCTCTTTGTTTCTCCTTGTATATACTGTATACTGTATGGCATTCCAAATAAGTTTCAATTACAGTTAGGTCAGGGGAAATAATTTACAACGGGGACAAGGCACATGCGACTTGTGCAGAACATGCAGGTGGTAATTGTAGAGATCACTGTACATAGAATGCTTGGGACCTGTGGCTTTCCAGATAACGGATCTTTCTGTAATTTGGGTCTTCATACCTTAAGTCTACTAGAAAATCATGTAAACATTAAATAAACCCAATAGGCTGATTTTTGCTTCCAATAAGGATTCATTATATCTTAGTTGGGATCAAGTGCAAAGTATCATTTTATTATTACAGAGATATAGGAAATCATTTTTAAAAATTTGGATGAGATGGCCATTCCATAATTTGGAGCTTTCAGGATAATGGGTTAACGGATAACGGATCCCACACCTGTACAGGTAGCGGGGGCTTTGTTAATGTGACCTTGTATTTAGAAGTAAGCTAGATGTGAGAGTAATTTATCCATTATCATGGATAGCTAAACAAAACAAAACAAAAAGCTATGCTGATAGGTATTGATGGAATTTTATAAATTAAATTGATACTGTTTTGCAACAACAAAAAAGTTTTGTTTGAGTTTAAAGTGGATGCAGTCAATAGCTTGGGGCTGTATTAGCAGCTCTGTCTGGTGCAGCAAAGATCTGCCGTTGATGAGCTGGGGGCAGCGTCTTCCATTTTCACTACAGGCTGTATGATAGCACAGTGCTGCTTTCAGCCTTTCTGAGCTGGTGTGTGTCTCTCTGTGTCTGTCTGAAGGCCTGCCACAATCTATTCACTGGCTCAGACATGTTCCCTGAATGGAGCAGAGTAAATACACAGTTAATTTTATTCTGTGAGTCTACTGTCTGGCAAACACAATTTACAGCAGAGCTGTCCAATATTTATACACATTGGACCAGTTATCTGTAAACCCCCAGTTAATCCCTTAGCTGTGTGCTGTCAAAATGATACACAAAAATCTACTAACCTATGATGTAAGAATTTACTGTTATTCAGAAAGAATAAATGATCTTAAATAATATTATTAACACAAGCCCAAACAGGATGATGCGTCTGAATGCTGTGCTGTGCTTTGACTGTATAATACAGAGTGTCCTTATTTCTGGATACCCTGAACAAGGGTATCAAAGGCAGTGTGACCAGATTCAGCTGTAAGAAGTTCTTTTAGCGCATGACTATGGTGGCACAAGCTGATTGTGTGAATAGTGGACATCCAGACAGGCTTATTAAGTTGGGGTTTTGTGTGACTGACCAATTTTGGCTATGTTGAATTAATTTCTGCTTTTAAAAAAACCCAAATAAAATGAAAGTATTCCCCTACCTTATTGGTTGACCAACAACGGAGGCATCTAAGGAGGCATTAAAATGGCTTGTTTCTTATATATGTGAGGTCCAGTCTGCTTGCCTATCAAGTCCTTAGTGATCACCTATTATACTGGTCATAATTATCTTTTGCCCACCGAGCTTCAAGTTTCCAGCCTGGCAGCACTTTTTTAGCTATATCATCTGATATAATTTTATCAAAAGACTCTCTTTGGTCTCTTCTTAAGGTTGTATTTGTTAATCCTCGCTTATTATTTATTGTCAGGCAGTTATGGGATGCTTGTGATGGCAGTAGATTTTTCTGTAATATTCTTCTCTTTCCCATCATTGCTGTGTCTTAAATTCCTTTCCCCCTAAAATGAAAAAAAAAAAACACAAATTCAAATCTAAATCATAAAAATAGAGCATAAAAATATAAAGCTTACAGAGATCCTATCCATGCGTATCCAGTGGCAGAGCACTTATTGAGGAGTTACAAAAACAAACTGAAGCTGCTTATAAAAGGTGGCACTAAAACATTCAGACTGATCATTTTAAGGTGAACTCAACATGCACAATTTCCCCTTATATTCTAAGGAGAAGGAGGATTTGAGGGTATTTTTAATTGGGGAGTGTATTTGGAGGGAGAAGGAAACAAGTGCAGCAATATCTGCTGTTCAGCACCCTGGACAGCAGATATTGCATCACAGCTTGATGTCTTTATTATTAAGCTTTATTTTATAAAACATGAACATATTCTGCAGTTCTTTATAGAGATTATACATCAGTCACATCAGTCTTTGTCCCAGTAGAGCTTACAAACTAAGGTTGATTTAAATATTGCACAATATTATTAAACAGCAACTTGCAGTCATTTTTTATTATACTTTGCATGTTATGGCAGATTTATTTTCTGAAGGTGATATAAACCTGTCTAATTGCCCATTTTAGCAATTTACTGCAGAGCCCAGAGTAGATAAATAGTTAGCCAACTTTATAAGACTGAGCAAAGTAACTGTGTATCACATGCTCTAGAGTACTTGGTTTATCTGCAGAAAATGTGCATAACTTTCAGAAAACGTGCATAGCGTGTGATGTATAAACTAAAGCTGGCCATAGACGCACGGATCATATCGTACGAATTGAGGATTCGTACGATTTTCGGATCGTGTGTGGAGAGTGCTGACATCTTTCGTCCGGCCGATCCCGCCGGAGCCCATTGCACATCGTTATCGGATCGTTCGGCCATATGGCCGAACGTTCTGATTAGCCCTGATATAGCCATGCTCCTTAATGGCATATCGGGGAAAGATCCGCTCGTTTATCGATGTCGCCAAACGAGCGGATCTTTGCGTCTATGGCCATCTTTAGGCAAAACTGGCACATGGATACAATTATACCTCTGAAAATGCAGTGTATCCTGTTTGATACAATAAATCATAGTGGTGTCCCCCTGTCGAATTGCAAACATACCAGTTATGCCTTTTCTTGTACTTAAGATACAAAGGGGGTGCTGGTCCCCTCTCAGTGCTGTGTTTCGGATTAGGAAGACGAAGAGGCTTTCAAGATGTGCCTGTGTGCATTATTATCATTAGTATGTGACTGGAGATACTCAGTAACCTTAAAGGGGAACTATCGTGAAAATGAGAATTTAATATAAGCTTCATCGTATTAAAATAAGAAAAAACGTTTTAAATACAATCAATAAAAAATTATATATTGTTTCTGTAATAATCAAATTTATCTTCACTATCCCTCTCTCAGCATCTGTTTCTCTTCATTCTTTCTTCATTCAGGAGTTGGGTGTCAGATATTCATTGACAGTTAGATCCAATATATTTTATCTTCCTAGCAGATTTATTAGAGCTCACTCAAACAACTGATTCCAGTACAAACAAAATCTAACAAAATAACTGCCTTTTGCACAAATCATGCATGTAGAGAGACATGATGTCTGGTGATTCTAGTACATCTTCTAGGCTAAAGGAGCCCCTCTATAAGATATATTGGATGTAAATGTCAATGATTATCTGACACCCAACTGCTGCATGGAGAGAGAATGAAGAGAAAGGAATAGTGAAGATAAACTTGATTATTTCAGAAACGGTACAGAATTTTTAATTGATTATATTTAGAAAATGTATTATTTCAGTATGCTGAAGCTGATATTAAATTTTCATTTTTGCTATAGTTCCCCTTTAAAGAAACCGATGCTTCTTTCATCAAACCTTCTTAAAGTGCTACAAAGCAACTGCCAAGATACTTGGAAACAGCAAGGCATACTCGCACTGGAAACTAGCTGAACTCTGTGCAGGCAGACATATAGGTTCAGGGTCACTGACAGCTGACAGCATGAGAAATAGGTCATGGTCCATGTCAGGTGTGTATTCAACAAAACCTGTGCTTGCAACCTCTTGTTTTTCTCCATATATAGTCTCCTTGACAGCTGATGCTATAGTTTTATAAAATCTTATTTAGAACACAACCTTTTGTTTTATGCAGGCTGATCTACATAACCTCTTTCTCACTATAATCTCCTACTATAAAAACTCTATAGCGCGGCCTAGTAGTTCATAACTCCCGTTATTATCTGTTACTCCATATCAGCTCTTCTTTTATAATTGTTCCCATTACCATAAAACCTCTCTCTATAATTCATCCCATTGCAACATATTACCCCATAGTATGACTCTTTATCCACTCTCTTTATAATTCCTCTTGCTGCTCTACAAAATTTGTCTTTAAAAACTCCCACTACTCAATATAAACTAGCCCTGAAATTCCTCCTACTTCTTTATATATCTGTCCTAGTAATACCAATAACCTTTTTCTGTATATTTATAAAGGTATTTACAATTTCAAACTTCAAATGATTTACCTTTTGTGGAAGGAATGTCAGTATTTCTATATCACACATGTACTTCTTTATTACACACATAATGCTATAGCTGATAAGAGATATCCTTATTCTCACAGCATCAGCAACTGACTTATGCCTTATCCCGTGACCCTAGTTATGACCCAGCCCCCACAAAGCCTGGCTTTGCATAACTGATAAATTTGTCTTGCTTACAGTATAACAATGTTACCATCAGCATGTTAGGTTTTGTATGGCTCCAGATACCAGCTGGACCAATGCTCTTATAATAATATGTATACCAAACCAGGCCTGAAAAAAATTAAGCTGCAATAGACATTGTTAGAACGCTATTGAGCCCCCACCTCTCCTCCACCAATACGCCCCCCCCCCCACAACCCTTATCGTGAGAAAGTGAGGAGGACATGTCACTAGAAAACAAGTCCCTTTTCAAATTCATATTAATTTATCCATGCAGTCCGGCTGAGCCACAAGGAGCCTTGTGAGGGGGGCCAGGAGAGGCAGCAGAGGGAGGAGTGGGGGGATGGGGGTTTGTGGGGAGAAGTATGAATAGAATCTCAGACACAATAATGCCATTTATAGTTGGATTGAGCAGACACAATAAGAAAGTGCTGTATGTGTTGGGTGAACAAAATGGCTTCGTCCCAATCTTTTTTCTCTCTCTCATTATATAATAGACATGTATTGTATTCTATCCTCTCTAAACAGAGAATGAGACTCATGTTTGTATAACCATCAGAGAGAAAGAAGTAGAAAAGTATACGCTAGGAGGAGGTGGGAAACCAGGACCTCCTATTATACTATACCAATTTCTCCTATTACTGGCCACAGAGTTTATCTGAAATGGGGGAGAAAAGGAACACTTTCATATTTTGCAGAAGTTCCTGCAATCTATCTGCTGAAGATTTTGTACAGAAGCAGGAATGAGACCGTTTAACTTTACCTTGGTATAAGCTGCTGACGCATGTTTCAGTGAATACTTTTTAATATGTTTTATTGATTGACTTGTTCTGCAAGGCTGTATGTACTGTGTGTCTTTCACAAATGACCTGCAATAAAGAGAATGTCGCAACTGCACTGCATGCACACAGGTTATCTTTTCTCTTCATATTTGCGTGAAAATGGCTGTTACCATATTGTCTACCTAGTTTTAGATATTCTCCATAGACAATTACTGAACAGTATGATCATGAATTGAGGGGATAATGGTGCCTCAAGAGAACTCATCATTTACAGTTTAAACACAATAGCTGGTTGTGTTTTCACTCAGGTATACATTTAATGGGTTTAAAGTATGTGGAGGGTCAGGTTACCACCTATAGCAGTCAGTGGATCGCTACATAGCAATCAATAAGCTTTTGATAAGCTTTTAAACAGAGGAAGCCCAGCTTTATTTTGTATTTCAGCTAAAACTATGACTACAAATATAAATAGATTTCCATACATATGTAATGAACTGGTTGCTTTACACCCAGAACTGTGATATCTATATACTGTACATATAGCATACTACAATCATAGCAAATAATGCAAATTCAGAGCCATGTTACCCAACTTGCAGTTTTAATGTTTCAATATTATTATTCTTTAATAAAAAAAAATAATAATTGTGATACCTTACAGGGTAGGTCCTTCATCAATATGTCAATAATTGTGCAGTACTTGGAGAGTAACTAGTAGGGCTAAGCAGAAAATTATATTGAAAAAAACATGAACCACCAACAAAAGTGGGAAAATCCTCCAGTAACTGCTTATGAACATGTCTCATATAAGATGCACCGTGGCATAATCCTCAAGACTAATATAATTAGATTATAAAAATTGAGATAGCTCCCCTTTTATTTAAAATCTGGTGCTTTTTCTACATACTTTCATGTAGGAACCATCTAAGAATTCCACGCTAAGGCCATTTTAACTTACAGATGATTCTTTTTTTCCGATTTTGTACCATTGCTATCTATAATCATTGAGGTTTTTAAAATAACACCTGCCTTGCACAGACTGGAAATTATATTGCACAAGACAAAGAAAAAATGCAGACCTGACAATCAGACTTATATAAACAGAGAACTGTGGTACAGATATGGACATACACTGTAACAAAATGCATTCTATGAGCTCTGAAAAATTCAGATTAATAGGCAAAAAAACCCTGCATTTTGCCCCAGACTTATTTAATTTAACTATTTAGTTATCTAATTTAACTACAGAGATTTCTTTCTCTATGACTGTTCAGGGGAGCAGGCTGAAAAACGGCATGTCGGCCTTTTGGGCTTTTGATAACAGTCATTGAAGACCTGACATTTCTTTTGTTACCATGCAGAGAACATAAGGAGTTTGTAAAATAGTGTAGGACATTAAATTATATCTCACTGTTATCACATTCACAATTACTTGAATTTTAAAAGATGGAAATTATATGTACAGTGTACAAGTGCTATCTTGACCTGTCTGAAAGGTATTCCATTTACTATTGAAATTACTAAAGATAGTAACCCAAAGGAGTTACCCAACAAGTAATGATTTGATGTGTGCAAACATACATATATAAATACACATTGTAGATATAATATACAGGGCTGCCATCAGGGGGGGGGACAGGGGGATAAGTGTCCCGGGCCCAGGCATGAAGGGGGGCCCGGCAGTACTGCACTTTTGAAAAAGCTGTGCCCCCCTTGAGAGCGCCAAAGCCGTGCAGGCATTTTTTATAGTCCCAAACAGCTGAAATGTGGAAGTGCCGAACAGCCAAAGGACCCGAAGTGGCGAAAAGACCAGATTTCACGAAAATAGCCGAAATTGAAGTCCTGAAGCTGCGAAAAGACCCAAAGTCACGAAAGGAGGCAAAGTTGAATTCCTGAAGCCATGAGTTCAATTCTACTGAACACTAATTTGTGTTTTTTTTTTAATCCACTGGCCACCAATGTATTATTTTAATATTGTATAGGCCCTGCCACCAATGTTTTTTAAAAAAATATCTTTGGGTTTTTTAACTTGTAAGGGGGGCCCTTGCGCCAATGTTTTTTTTAAAAAATATTCTTTGGGGCCCTAATTTTTTTTTTACTTGTAAGGGGGGCCCTGGCACCAATTAAAAAAAAACTTTTATGGGGGCCCTGGCGCTTTTTTTTTAGACTTATAAGGGGGCATGACCATCAATAGCTTTTTATAACTTGTGTGTGTGGGGGGGTTACTTTTTTTAGCGCTGACGTCTGTGTGGTCTTTTAATTGTGATCTGGGTGGGATTTGGGGTGGGGCTTGGGTGCTAGGGTGGGCGGGGCCCGGGAGGCCAAACAGGCGGGGCCCGGGAGGCCAAACATTTTGTTGTACGGGGCCCTATGATTTCTAATGGCGGCCCTGATAATTTATGTATGCAGTTCAGGCTTTTTCACACATTAAATGCCTCATTTACTGCACTATAACCATTTTCCTTTAAAAAATAAAAAGATACTGCAATGCTTCAAGATTTATAGGAATGCCTAAACCAGGTTTCGGTTATACAACATAATCTTATTGTCTTAATCTTAATCATACTCTCTCCTGTGTAATTCTGCAACAATACATTAGATGAATGTAAGTCCTTTTGGCAACACCTTTCCCTGTGGCAGTTTTATGATTTATGTCTTTCAGAAGCTACTGTAATAGTAGCCCCAATCTCCATTATGTTTCTCTTGATGTATTTGTGTAGCCTGTGAAGTGTTTTTTTTTTATTGCTAAACACAAGAGTGTGCTGCATAATAATAATTTTCTCACAAATATTTTTGTTCAACTGGGTCATTTGGGGATGCAACATTACTTGTAATTCAAAGCAGACAGCACAATCTTCAGTAGGCAGGACCTATTTCCTGCTCAATCCATGCTGACGTGTAGTATGTGTGTATTTCTTTAATTATATGCTTGTGTGCATAAAAGTTTTTTAAAAATTATTGGTGGCCAGGGGCCTATATAGTGTTAAAACAATACCGTGGTGGTCAGGGGTTTAATAGCAAACAAACAAAAAAACATTGGTGTTTAGTGGAACTCACCTTAGGCTCCTTTTGTGGCTTCGGGTCTTTTTGCGGCTTTGGGGCTTCAGCTTCGGCTCCTTTCGTTGCTACGGGTCTTTTCGCGGCTTCATGACTTTAACTTAAGGTCTTCAACTTCAGGTCTTTTCGTGGCTTTGGGCTTCTATGGGGCTTCGGCTCAGTTTGTGGCTTCGGGTCTTCAGCACTTCGGGTCTTTGGGACTTCTAAACTTCGGAATTCGTATCTTATTCGGACTTCGGAGGTTCGGCGGCGTACCCCCTGTGCCCCCCTGAGTGTAACTTACAGTACAGTGCTGGGGTCTTGGGTTTTATTCCAGAGAGGAAACTAGCTACAAGGAATTAGTATGGTCTCCCAATGCTTGTGTGGGTTTTCTGTTGTTACGTCAGTTTCCTCCCACACATAAACATACTAGAAGGTTAATTTGCGCCTGATAAAACTGACTGTAGTGTACGTAAAAGCTCTGCAGAACAAGTCAGCATTATATAAATAAACAACAATAATGCAACTGGAGGTAGCAGCTCTGTATGCTGTATATATAAATATATATGTATCAGCTCCATTGTTGCTGGTGTAAGGAAGCCAAACTGTCATTCATAGATGTGAGTCACCCAGGCTGTCAGAAACTGATCTGTGCTCTACAGCACAATATTCTCAGGAGTTACACCTCACTAGCTCTGTAAGTATAAAAGCAATGGAAAATCACTGTGTCTCCCAGATTAACTATACTCAATTTTTATTATTTGTGTGTAGCATTTCACTTAATCAAAATACTATTTGCATATACAGGTATTTCATTTGTAATGTTTACATTTTCTATTAACAGGTACTGTTCCATTCTTAAAATAGTTTGTACTGTAAAATAAAAACTGATTCTATTCATAAATAAAATATAGTACTTTTAGTAAAACGCTTCAGCTTTTACGCCGAGTCCCTTGCTGACACAGGTATTTATTATCTTTAAGGGTTAGAAGAATAATATATTTTGCTCAAGTTGAATCTCTCTCTGTCTGTTTTCGTTTCAAGATAGTGATGGGGCCGCTATACTAATTCATTAGATAGGGCTGCTGGGGGAAAAACATTTGAATTCCCTTGAAAAAGATTCAGAAAAGGAGAGAGGTTGTTCTGCTATACAGTATACTTATAGTACAGAGGTAAATAAGTAGTAGAAGAATATTAAAGATATAGAAGTATCCATTAAAGATCTTAAAGCTGCAATGTTTTGAGTCGATCTGTTTTTATATCTGAACTACGTTTGGATTAGAAGAGCACATAGATTTTGCTCTCTTAGTGCTCTTGTACTCAGAGCTGTGGAGTCGGAAACAATTTTGGGTATCTGGTGCCGGTTTCAGGAATTTTTGCAGTTTCTATAATAAATAAAATAAAAAGCCACAATGATATAGACTTAGTTATAGATTAAACCCAAACTTGAACTGTATCCCTCATTCATGTTGACAGGCTTGGATGGCCAATAGGGTAATGTGTCAGCTTCCCAGCCAATAGTTCTTTGGTTTGTTCCTAAAAGTAGACACCATGTTCATATAGCCTTAAAATTGCTGAGCTTTGGCAGTGATAAAATGGCTTGTATGTTGTGTACTTAACTTCTTTCAATCCGGATGTACCTTAAACTGAGGAGTCAGAGTTGGAGTAGTAGAAGGATTTATGTACCAACTCCACAGCCCTGTTTGCACTGGCATTTTGGTTAAATGACACCAATTACCATAATAATGCACCTATTTTAAATCATAGTTACTATGTTCTGCTTTATAGCTGTATCATAACGCAGTTCTGTGCATTGAGAACTGGATATAACAATCACTACATTTAATTAACTGGTTGCAGACTGACAATAAAGTGTTAGCTGATGAATGTTGGCTGTATTTAACTGGGAACTCACTCCACTGTGCAAATGCTGGTCTGTCATTCATCACTTCTACTCACTTCTACTCAGTGTTGTATGCTGTATAGATAAGCTATATAGATTACACCACAATAGTTTCTCTGCATCCTTTCCCATTGAATCCAACAGCTAAGATATTACACGGGTTCGATGCCTAATTCTAATATTTCTGAATGTTGTCAAATGCTGCTATGTAGTTTCTTTCTTATTTGTGCTAGGTGCATTGAATTGACAAAAATGCCTCATTTACTCAATCGTTGCTCTTGACCTGGGTGGATTATAATGGCTTATGTTTCCCTTATTAATACTTTATTCAGAACTCGATAAAAGCTGTTATGTAGCTTTCTAAATCTGACTTTCATCCAATGCACCAAATTGGAAAGCTTTTGCATGTTCAATGTATTTTAGATGTACACACCAATTTATTGAATGGCACTGCTGAATATGTTGGCCCTGTATAACTAGGTGTTTTATAATTGTTTTAAGGCAACAAGCAAATTCAAAGAAACCTTAAACTTATTTGATATCTGACTTGCATGTTCAAAACTAAGAAAGAGGGTCCGGGATAAAGATATGACGTAGAACTAAGAACTGTTATCTTTGCAGATAAAACCAAGTCCTAAAATAGCATTACAATTTTGATTTAATAAGCACTCACGTAGATCAGGTGCAGAATGAAAACCGAAGCACTTTTTTTTGAGCCGAGTAGATTTTGACCTCATCAACACTCAGACTGGCCACAGGTCACGCCTTTCATATGGTAATTAAGTTCCTGCACTGTTTTCCTAAAGAGAAGGAAAAAACAAAAGCACCAGAATGTTACAAGCAGGGTGGAAAGGAGGGGGTGCTGCTTGCTGAAAAGAACATAATGTTACAGTACATATAAACCATCATGATAATTAGTGAGAAGAATTAGAGGGGTACAATGAAGGAAATCTGCTGGCGGTATACAGATTATGCATTGATGTTGGCTGGAGTTAATTAAGGAAGTCCTCCCGCTAAATCTGAAAACAATGTTAGTTAGTTTATTGCCCCCTCATTAGAAGGCAGCCTGATCTACATACATGAACTGTTTTAAACGGCCAAACTACACGAGGCATACATAACAGAATAGCAGAACCAGTAGTATTACCAAATAGTAAAGCATTACAGCATCATATTTCAAAATACTTGTAAATAAAACGCAAATGTAGAAGAATTTTAAACCTGTTTTTGAGCAAAAATTGTAAAATCCATTCAATATAAAATGAAAAAGCAAACGCTTATGGTACAAACCACTTGCCACAAAAGGATTCTGGGTCAGCAGAAATTAGTGTCACTCATCTTTATACTAATATATGCATAAAATGAATCTGTGGCCTGGTGCTGATAGAGGACACAGACTGTGTATATATTAGTGATGTGAGCAGGGCTGACCTCAGCGGGGTGAGATGTCTTTTGGGCGTGAGAAAAACTCTGAGACCATTTTCACAGCTGTTCAGAGCGTCCCATTGAAACGTCGAGAGCAGAGTTAACCGTCTCCCCCCTCCCTACCTCTTCCCATTCATTCTGCTAACCCTCTTTGAGAGATCCTTAAAAATACACCTCATTACTCAGGGCTGCTTGTATTCAAGATCCTGTAGTGCTCCTGTTATCTTAGTGATTCCCTGCAGTTTCCTTGCTTTTTTATCTGTTTTTTTTTTCCCTTAGGAGAAGCACATTTGTACCAGGCTCCAAACTGTCAAAATAAAATCTAAAATTCAAATGTAGTAAATTGCTTGATAATAGGTATCTTTGTTTTTTTTTCCCATGAAAAATATTAAATGATTGTTGCATATGATTTATTGGCAATTAATTAAAATAAATTTTTATTCTCAGTGACAATGATAAATCAAATCTGCTACTTTGAGATGTTTTAAATGCAATTGTTAGAAAACAAGTGTAAAGGGTCACAAAATGTACTTGTTTTTTTTAATGGTTTACAATTTCTTAAATCATAAATCATACTACATATTTTTTCAGCTGCCGCTGTTTAATAAATGGTTCACTATATGACATTGGTATAAAAACAAAAGTGCCCAGTTAAGTGTAAACAACATTTATACTGTAGGTTTCAAACTGAGCCATTATTGTGCCATCAAGGTGGTGGAAACAATTTTTATAAGGATTATCAATGTATATTTATATATTTGTAATTCAAGTTCACGTAGCAACATGAAGGCAATATAATGCACATTGCATTCTGGAGCATATTTATGAAAATACATTTTTACAATGCACTGTTTACACTGTCGACTGCAATAAATGGTGCATGTGTATGCTTTAAATATGTTATTTTGCATAATCTTATCTGGTTTTGATAAGCCTGTGACAGACTACATAAGGTGCAATATCTCTGCATACACACACATTGGACACAGGACTTGCTCAACTTAACTCAATTTAAAGAAAAACTTGCTGCAAGAGACTCATTTTTTCTTCTGTTGAATGTGTGATTATCTGTTATACCAAACTAGTTGAATTTTGTTTGTAATTGGCTATAAATTTTAATAGGGCCTAACTATTAAATGTTGACAGAACCAGCTTCCTATCTTTATATTAAATACAAGCTTTTTAGCAATGCAATTGCTTCTCATTGGGATTGTGGGGGGCAACAAAGACGTCTACTTAAAGGTTGCAGTAGGGTGTGGAAGATGTTTTTCTGTAAATGACATCTGAGTTTATATTTTACACATGTTTCCCCTGTCTGATGCTACAGTAATATATGCAGGCAGGAGATTAAAATGACAGCTAGTGCTTATTGTGTGGATATACTTTTTAACCCGATGTGTCATAAAAGCCTATAGTATGGAATGGGAAATTGTGAAGTCACTGCATCTTTCATTTAATGGAGCAACTATAAGAACAAATCATGCAGCGATGTATGTATAGGACCAAGTGCATTCCCACCATGCATTTTTTATAAGCAACCATTAAGGACACATTTGCAGTGTTCCTGTGTGACAAGTACAGAAGTAACATTCTTCAAAGGAAAGGGATCAGTCTTTCCACTGAATTCTGTCTGGATTATGTAGATGTATGTAGACAATCTCAGGCAATAGTATCACCATTTACAAAAGAAGAGATAATTTGTGAGCTAGCTTCATCCCCATGCTGTCAGTTACAAAGTATGGGCAAGCTTTGCATCCTAGAGATTCTGAGAATAGGTATTCTATTAGCAATGGTATCAGGAAAATATTGCACTTAGCCAAAAGGGTAATAACATGTAATGAACAACGATCAACACATACAATTTTTTTTTTGTTATTTATACATATATACAGCAAATGGTGTCTTGGCAAGTTAGACAAAAAAGGAAAGTTTGGGCAGAGGAAGTCCAAACTGCAAATATAAGTGGGTATATGAAACTGTGTTACTATATAATACATTTTGTTTGGCTCAACCTGATTATGCAGATTAAGTTAGCATCGACTGTAGTGCTGGAGTCTGTCAAGGATGGTAAGTCATCAGTAATGAGACAAATAGCTGCATAGTAAGTATTGCTGTGTAGTCAGTACTTGTATGGCTGATGCTCAACCCTGGCCAGTAAGGTGGAGACATGGAGACTTTCTCTAGCAGAAAGCAAGTATCCCATGGGGTTACAATGCTGGGCCACAACCTTATATTTAGAGTTCCCTTTCCTAGAGTATTTATATAGAAAGGGCACACATATGGCTGGGATGTTACAGCCAACAAAGCTAATAGCTTAATATCCCCTTATTATAATGTAATATAACGTAATAATTATTTAAGAATGACCCATATTGCAAACTGGATATAAAATAGCTTTTTATCTATATTACAACAGCCATGATGTATTACTGAGAGGGGCACTGTCAAGCTTCAATTCTTTAGGAGATAGGATTTGGGGGCTATCAAGTCTGGAGGAAAAACATCAACCATTGCCATGTGGGGAAAGAGTGCTTCGGCACTGCAATGTGAAGTTTTAGATTTTTTTCTGAAGCACTTTTGTGTTTCTGCTGCACCCCTGCCCCATGTATTTTTTTTCTCATTTCTATCAGTAGTCAGCCAAAAAATAGGGCAGCATAAAATGGAAGGGGTTTAGGATAAAATTGATCTCCAACTAAGATTTATGGACTGATTTTCAGTTCGCTTGGCTTTCTTTTTATAGGATCCTGACTTCTATTGGTTCCAGCCAAGGCAGGCAGTAGGAAAAGAGGAAGCCCACAGGAATGCTCATAGGAAGGGTGTAAGTTAGATATAGTATGGATGCCCCAGCTTCAGGTCGCCAGCCAAGCACTACTTTGTTTGGCTTTCAGGAAATGTTGCAGCTCAACAACATAGGGATTGAATATCTCTATTGCATATCCTACAAATATTTACAAAGTGTAAGTCAATTTTTATTGACTTACAACAAAGAACAATCTACTTCTGCCACCTAATAACCATTTTCTATCTTCTATCTTTGTTTCCCTAAACTTTATTACTTATACAACACATGGAATTATTGAGCCCAACCTAATAAAACGAACAATGTTAAGCAGTGATTTAGTTACTACTTAGTAGCCACAGTGTACCTGCCCTGCAGAATACTCAATCTAAGCTTGGTGCTTGAGGCACAGGGAGATTAAAACAAAGACTGTACACAAGTGTTTCTTTTGCACTTCTTACTTTTTACCAAATACATTCAAAATTGGAAAGAACAAGCCACCTAAGCATATCCAATATAATTAGAATGTATTAAAAATGTAAACTTATACGGTTTTACTTATGTCTCTAAAGCATCTTTGGTAGTACAAAAAGGTATAGGTTTGGCTATTATTGCTGTTTTAATAGAAGAGGGGTTGTATATGTCTTAATTATCCAAAAAAACATTGGTTAATTGATGACCACCATGATGAATCAACATGGCTGTAAAGTCTTTTGAGGAATAAAATTTGTGGCTCTGCCCTTATATGTATTCTCTCACAAAACGCCATTCCTGTTTATCCGCTCATTTCTACAAATCAAAATGAGTGTAAAAAAGGCATGCACTGTGAGCAGAAAGAATGGACAAAAGCCTTTATGCATGAATGTGTAGTCTTGGGAGTCAACATTGGTTTCTGCAGAATTCCAGTAGCTGCCCGAGTGCCCGGGTGTATCACATACAAGGAAACGTTCCCTAGGAGATGGCACAATACAAGTGGTGGAAGTTGATAAAAAAAAACAATAAAGGGCTGGGAGAAGCGGAAAGGGCAGAGAGGTGTAAAACAAGGGAGGGAGGGATACAATAAATAACATAGCACAAAATGAAGATTTATACATAGATATGCCAGTCTGGATAAATGTCCTATCCTATCGACCATATAGATACAAAAGAAAATATACACTTTCAACTCAGTATACTGTGGCTACTACATCAGAATTAAACTCAGGACCCTAGTGCTATTCATTGAGCCTCCATGATGTACTATTTACAAACAGATTAGAAGCAAGGAAATGCTCTGTAGTGAGCATTTCCTTTAGCTTTCCAATATATCCACAATCTGTAAAACTCCTATTTCAAAGAAAATGTTCAATTATCAACATATTTTGCCACATTTTTTCTACCCACTTAATTAATTTGTTGAATAACTGTCATCTTGTAAAAGTAATGTTATTACAGTTACATTTTACTTCAGATTTTTATTTCAGTACCTATATTACCATCCCCTCCACCTTCCCTTTAGTATGGGATCACCATAACTGCACTGGATGCATATATTAGGTTATATTTGTTACTGCCAAGTGACCAAACTGAAGTTTAAATCTTGGTAAATGAGCAATTCAGTAAGCTGAACAAGGAATTTCCAATCCTACACAAGCAATCCCCAAAGAAGGGTTTATGTATTCAAGGCACAATCTTGGTAGAAAGGCCTGCTGCTCAGAGCACAGGCTACACCATGTCTTCCTCCTGTGCTGCGATTTTACCCGTTGCTGTGATATATATTTTTTTTGGAAGAAAATGGGAATTACATACATTTTAACGCTCCTCTATGCAGAGAAGGCAGTGGGCCTCCAGCTACCAACTGTCGTGAGGAATTATGGAGAAACAAGAAACTCCACCCAAGGATCCTATGTGCATACTGCAGAGGGGAACAACCCCCTCTTCTCTACTGGACCAGAGTGGCCCCTTCCTGATGTGACAATGTGAAAGGGCCAGACGTTTGCATGTCTGCTTTTATTTTCCTTATTCATTTTAGTTATCGTCCACCCACCTCTAGATCTTGTTCATTCAAACACTTCATCATTTCTCTTTCCTTTCACCTCCAATCTATAGTCATATGCATTAAATATTTATTGAAACACATGTTCACACACAAAACATATATTGTGATATCTTAACTGAATGCCCGGGTGCTGATCGTCAAGTATCTGGGAGGGAAGAAAAGCTCTGCACAAAACAATGCCACAGATTGTAGAATGGGGGCAATCTGCAGTGCTTTTTATTGATGTCAGTGAGAAGCAGTTATCACCCAGAAACAGGCCTTAGCACTTCCCATTAATGTGAATCCGTGAAACATCCATGAAGGGTGGAGTGAGAGTCACAGCCCTAATCAAATTTTTATAAAATTTTTATTTTTATCTGCTCCCCCTTGTACCCTAAACAGCTTCTTACCTATCTGCTATACAAATATGGACCTTTCAGGTCGATTGCAACTTGAATGGTCACCCCATAGCTAAATATATATACTGTATATAATAGTTTACTGATCTGAATTATATTTTTGTCCCTTGACAGAGATATCCACGATTATCTAATTAGAAACCCTTCTTATTGTGCGATAGCTGCGACTCTGCACTGTACCTGCTATCCTGCTGAATGTACCCAGTGTCAGCATTAATAAAAAAAAAACTCTGTTGGAGAAAGAACTATTACATTGCCTTTCTATTGAGTTATATCTTTTCTAAGTCATGTAAGCATTTCAGAAATGATCTATATAGAGACATATGCCTAGATTTAAGTTCTCTTGGATGGATCTCTGTGATCTCTATTATCAGCACTGAAGAAAGGTGGTACGCATATTGGTGCTTTGTCAGGCCCGGATTTGCGGCAAGGCCGCATAGGCCTGGGCCTAGGGCGGCAAAAAAATAGGGACGGCATGCCGCCCAGCCGCATTATGGGGACGTGTGCGTCCCCATTCAATTACAGCAGCTGCGCCGGCGTTCTTTCGCCGGCGCGCTGGGAAGGGGAGGTGTAGGTGCGCGCTAGGACCGCGCGGCCGCCTGGTCGGACCGCGCGGCCTAGGGGCGGCTGTCATTGAAATCCGGCGCTGTGCTTTGTAAATTATATCATGAATACATATGTAAGATGTATATATTTTATATGCATTAACACAGAAGTAAACACTTATTTACTACAACTCAAATTTATCTCATCTTTTTATTAAACCGAGCTTGACTAAACTCCCATTCATGATTTTATCTTTATAAAAAAATAACTTGAAAAAGTCGGGTCGGGAGAAGACTCAATAAAATCGAGCGCAAACTCAGATTGTACAAATGTTTTAGATTTCACAAATCAATTTTTCTGGGTTATCACCTGAAAACCCAGAATTGTGATTATCGGACTAAACCCAGTGCAGATCACAATATCTTCAAATTGTAAAAGGGACATCTACCATTGAATTCTAGATGACTTCTGCAGGTTTGAGATGGCGGATTTTCAGATTTGGATTTTTAACCGTCTTTCCTGTTGTTAGTGCATCATGGTTTTTTCTATATCTAATTTTAATCTCTCTGCAATTCTCTCTTGTCCTGCCTTTTCTTTTATTCCCCATACACTGCAATCTTTCACATTCCTCTGGTCTCCGGTCTTATCACTTTTATATCAGTGACCTCTCTTCTAGTAGTTTATAGCAATCATTTCAGAACAGAACTTTCTACCTCAACATAAAACGGCACTTCTATGTTATTTTTTTTATTTTATTTTTTTTACTGTGACAGATTTTGCTTCCATAGGTAGTTTCCGTGTAACACCAAAACTCAAGAGGGGATTTGCCAACACAAATATCATATTGCCCAGTGTTATTACCCATAGCAACCAATAAGTTCTTTGTTTTAACTGTCTAACTGAAATTGGCTGCTATGAATAACCTCATCGGTGTAATTTAGGACCTGGGTTTATGCACAAGGCCCAAAATCTGGGACAAAGTTATTCAGATCCTTTTTTTTGTTGTACTCTTAGATTAGAGGAAGCAGGCAGTTATAGTTGTAGATTACATCCCTATAGCACATAATTTCTACTATCGGCTTTGAGACATCCTCTTATTTACAAACATAGCAACAAAATGATTTTCTTAGGAACTGATGCCCATTCATCTAACTATTTCTATTAAGCAAACATATATAACTTATTTCCAAGTTCCTACAGGCAAATCTAGGACAGCAGCCATTCATTGTAGTCTAGAGGGGTCCTGTTTAAAAGACTGAACTCTTAGTTTGACAGTTAATCAAAGGTACATCTCTTTCCTAAAACAAATTCTGGAAGTCATGGCTTAAATACAAATGAAAGGAAGAAAGTACAAACACCAAGCCCCACAGCTAGATCTGAATATGTCTTTAAAGAAAAATAAAACATATGAGCGTTCAAAAATCCTGGAAGCCCTACAAGTCCTTACCCTGTATTTCTAAATGACAGAGAATACATTTTTGGGTGTTATTTCTAGGGATGCACCGAATTCAGGATTCAGCAAGGATTCATCTTTTTTCAGCACGATTTGGATTTGGCCGAAACCTTCTGCCTGGCCGAACCGAATCCTAATTTGCATATGCAAAGTATGGTCGGGGAAGGAAATCACGTGACTATTTGTCACAAAACAAGGAAGTAAAAAATGTTTTCCCCTTCCCACCCCTAATTTGCATTTGCAAATTTGGATTCGGCCAAATTGTTCCAGAAGGAAAACAGGCAACATCACTGGTGATGTTTATCTCCAGTGACACCACAAGGAAATCAAAAAATGGAATTAAAAAATACACATATGTTTAGTTAAGAATACAATTGTTCTGCAATACTTCTGAGGCCATATCTAAGACAGTCTGACCCTCATCAATGCCAAGCAATTAAGAAAATACAACCCTGAATGGTGGACCTTAAATAACAAGGGATAACAGTTGCTTATAGCAATAGAGCAATGCAAGCAACATGCTAATAATAACATAATTACTAAAAAGTGTTGGAAATATATTTATTGGTACATAATAAAACATGTGCCAATGTGATGCAGCCTCTTTAATTCTCAAGCATGAGGAGTGACAAAACAAATTTCAATTCAATGTGATGCAGTCTCTTTAATTGAATGGATCTTGGCAGCTTCAAGCTTCACATTTATTCCTTGACAAAATTGATAAACATTAAAAATCTCTATTTGCCTTTTCGACTTTTCATGGATGCTTTATTTAAAAAATACTTTTACTTTCTACCTTAAAAATCTAAAAAATGTTCCAACCTAGCTGTGATCAGATTATGATTATTATTTACATACCTTTTACCTGTCCCTTATTCTCCAGGACCAGTAGGGAATTACAACTGCAAATAGGGTAGAGCTTACCAGTTACTAGGCATGGTTTGGGATGATGGAACATTCAGGTATTCTGGACGGTATGAATTTAATGCACAATATATATATATATATATATATATATATATATATATATATATATATATATATATATATACTTCTTAATGTGTTAGGTCAGAACATTAAAAAGGTTAGTGCTAAGTTCTGTGTATAAATAAGCACTGCAACTTCTCTTTTATCTTTCTCCCTTCGGCAGAATGAACTTGCTGTCTGTGATAGAAGACAATGAAGAACTGCTAACATCCAGTTAAGTTGCTGCAAAACAAAGGAAATGGCTAGGAGCAAATCTAAATGTAAGGTGAATGTCATATTTTCTTTATATCAAGCCTCCACATAGATTAGAGTTCGGCTATATATACATATATACTCATAGCTAGCACACATGTTCAAGCAAAGCAATGTATCCAGTGCTGCTGGTTTAATAGGACCGATAGAGCTGTAAACCCACTCCCAAACTGCTTTTAAACTATGGATGCATAGTTGGCTACAGGAACTCAAAGAATGAATTTGCATTTCTCTGACCATAATTCTTTACATGAGGTATCAACCTTCTTCTCTTTGGCTTTACAGCAATGCTATATGTGTAGCATGAGGCATATGAATACATCTATTTTGCCTCATTTTAGCCCACCAGACCTTTCTGGTTGTTCTGTTTGGCCTTCCTTAAGTACAGACCATCCACACCAAACAATATATGTCTATGTAACTTAACTAGATAAATAAATCAGGCATTCTTTGGGTAGGCACACATACAGTATATATCTTTTTAGCTTTCTTCCTTATTAACAAAATTGGCTTCAAGCATAATTTTTACCATAATCAGGGTAAAATACCGGTGCAGTAGCAAACCTAGCTACTCCCATGTTCGAAAGATCCTTTGTTTTTAAGTTATTGAATATAACCATGCATTTCACCAGCTTCATGACAATTTGATCACTATACACACTTACTTATCTATTTATGCAGTTCTTCATTACTTTTGTTGAAGCAACCAGCGTTGCAGTCCCCACTCATTATTATATCCAACGTTATAAGCCCATAGGGCTTTGTTGAGAATAATTTAAATTATACATATTGAACAGCAGAGTATTAGCTGTACGTTCAGCAGAATGATGGTTATTTATAGCATTAAGAAAATACGATGTGTATGTGTTGAAATCAAAGAATACTAGCAATATGCTGAGAATCGTACAGTTCCAAAAGGCTCCATGCTCTGTATAGAAGACAAACAATCTCACTACCAAGGCTTGCTTATCACCATCAGGCGGTGTTGCTAGGAGACTAAGTTTGCTCATAATGAAGTGCATAAAATTAATGATACTTGCTCCAGCTGCTATTTTGAGCAGAACGCTCCTCGAAATTTGACTGAGAAAGAATGATTCTTAGAAAGAAACACTTGCATCACCTGCCTTTCCCACCTCTCCACAGTCAAAACAAAAACGAGGATCAATTACATTAGTGCACCTTAAAAATTTTATTTTAAAGGAGAAGGGCAAGGCCCTTCAAAGAAATATAGATTTATGGGAGTGCCAATGACATTGGTTTGGGGAAAGCTTACGGTTATGTAATAAAAGGTGCAAAGTTTGCTATGGGTTAAATCACCTATAGTATCCAATCAGCAGGTATATACGGGACACCTGTGTAAAAGTAAAAATCTTATTGGTTGGTATGGGGTTCTGTACCTGGGCAAATTTTGCTCATTTTATTACATATGGAGGAATTAGTTGTCTGAGCAGATTCTCTTGACCTTATAGCATCATGGTGGCACAGTGTGTATGTACTAGAGGTATGAGAAGTTGTGGGTAGATGTTTTCAAAACATGAGCTTTTAATGCAAGATGCTCAGCAGTTTTATGTTCCAGAAAACCACTGATTTTCGTATATGCTGTATATATCTTCCACAGTGTGGCACCATCTATCACTGGAAGTTGAGCTTGCACCTTGGGGACTTGGCAACTTACCAGAGCCTGCTTTCTGCAGCCCTCTGGGGCCTCAAGTAAGCCACTGTGGTTGGCAAAGTGGGATTGTATATTCAAGTGAGTTCAAAACATGCAGCACAACACAGCCCCTGGCAAACCTCTAATTATTCTTACTTTGAGGATTATGCCCTTCTGTTTTTTTGTATGAAGCTAAGGGAAATGAATTTCATTAGCACATTTCTGCCTATACATGCAGCAGTAACACACATCTGGAAGTGAGAAATGTACAGTGCTTCCTTTAGGGGATCAGGAATGATGATCATACATACTGGAAATATTTCTAAAGTGCATGGGATTGATGGGGTTAATGCTGAGCCTTGTAGTTGTCAGCTTCACTATTACAGACTGTACAAGGTAAACCCATAATCATGCTGACGTGATCTAAAGTATTAAGGGGCTGCAAATTGCTCAGTTTATGAGGCTGAAACAAAAGTAATTGAACTGGTCAGCCCAATATGGTAAGTTGAAGACAAAAACAGCCTTGTGTGTGTGGTCCAGATCTACATTTTAACTTGACTTTACTTACACTTACAAGCTGAGTGGCCTGTGCAACTGGCCAGTACACTTGCTTGTGCCCTAATGTAACACCCTGATTTACTCTTGTAGGGAGAATCCATGGTGTCATAACAGGGAAATATTGCATTCCAGCATGTAAAATACTTCTAAACCATCTGGGTGGTGCTTACATCTACTCACCTTACAGGTATCTTGGTGTATGAGTTCTAGATTGTTCAGAACATTGATATCATTAAGGCTGCACCTCAGCAATTAATGAGGAAAATTCCAACACTTCCAAAGTGCACATGTGTAGTAACCCATAGCAACCAACCAGCTATTAACTTTGATCAGTCAAATGCACGATAGGCTAATAAAAACAGATACCGGATTGGTTGCTATGACTTCCTGCACTTGTGTTTTAGGAATATCTTTCTTTAGTATTAATATTATGATGATATTTCTGTATAGCACCAATATGTTAAGCAATGGTTTACAGAGAGATTGTTCGTCACTGGCCCCAAGCATGGAGGATATTACAATATATATTTGCATATTTTTAACATTCCCTATCACAAACACACATGCAATATGGTCAGTCTTAGCTGCCTGTATGTTTCTGGAGTGTGCATGTAAAATGATTTCATATTTTGGGAAAGATTGTTTCATGTTAGTCATTTTTTAATAAATCTTGCCACATTATTTATTTAAAAAAAGAAAAAAAAAGACTCCAGGACAACTGGCAACTACCTTTAGATAAGGTAGTTGCCAGTTGCCAGTACCTTCACCTGGTAGGAATATAATGGAAACCATAAATGAATTAATTAGGGTATGTACCTGTGATTAGTACATATGGTGTGGGCCTATTCTTTCCACTGCACTGCAATCCATATCTTAAACATACGCATGCTTCCTTTTAGGTCTTTACCAACATATATGGAGAATAATACTAAAATGATCTCAATCCTTATAGGAACAACCTTGCACAGAAGAATGAGATTAAATTATATAAGCATTGCCAAGCCACCACCTCGAATAGTTATTCTGAATAGCAAATTAGCTAAATCCCAGCTCCAGTCTGTACTAAAATAAGGGGTACACCTACTTCTCTTCCACCGCAGGTCCTTCACTTCATCTGCACTGCTGCAAAGTGAGGAAAACATGGTGGCTTGTGCCTATTTTCTTTACTCTGACCCCTAATACCCTATAATTCTACCATATATACCACAATAGTAACCTTATTCTTAATCTGACTAAGGGACATAATTATAAAAACATATCTAGCTGTTCAAGAATTGTTTCCTTCACCCCCTCTATTCTAAACCAGACAAGCACATAATTATCCATGTCAGTGTGCAAAGGCATATTTTTCAAAAATTAAAAGAAAAGTAAGAACCCATTGTAACAAACTTCAACCAGTACTGGGACGTATACATATGTTTCGCATTCTGGAAACCTAGAATATTTTAGCGATTGTTTCTGGGCCACCAAGTCCATGTTGTGATCATGATGCTGGTCTGCTGTGTAGAAGGAGGAACTGGTTTATACGTTCGGTTGTCTAGCTTTATGACATTAGATATACTCATACAGCTAGGTAACCAAAGACAGAAACCAATTCAAAGCCAGGATACTTTCAATCTTGAGCTACAAGCATTAGATGTTAAACATCAGTCAATAAAAACTGCTTGCTCCTACTACTTGTTACCAAACTTTCTTTGGTAGGCTTGCATCAATATTCAGGCTTTCCCATATGTCTCCTCTTATTCTATTATTGCTTTAGCCTGCGCCAACACTGTTGGGAGGCGATTTGATGAACGTACCATCTTTTTCTATACTGTTTTCACAATTCCCATGACCCTATCACCCCCCTTCAGCTTTGCACCATGACCTCCTGACATGACCTTTTACAGGTCAAGAGAGGTCTGGGTCACTTCCAGGATTGCAGGCCCTCCCTTTGAGAACCTTTGCATTTAAAAAGAACTTGAAAACAAAATAGGGTATGCCTAAACTTTTCTAATTCTTTTGACATTTAACATAATGTTAAATGCTGAGAGAAATCGATAAGACTTTAACCACTTTTAGAGCATAATAGGAGCAATGCCATGAGGAATACCATAAGTGTTCTCAGGATGTGAATAGCAAAAGAAAAAGTTGAATGTCTTAGTTTCACGCACATGCAAAGTGCCATATCATAGATGAAATGCTTTTTATGATATCAATTGTGCTGCAAACCTGTGCCTACACAGGTTCTATCCTTTGCTTTACTCCCATCTAGGTCTGGGCAAGCTCTTATAATCAGGGCCCTCTCACTATTAATATTTACATTTTGTATAGGCTGTTATACCCATTACTAATGCACAACTCTTAAAAAATATATCATTAGGAGTAATTCAGGGTTTCATATCATGAAATAATCTAAAGAACCTGTAGGCCTATAGTAATATTTGTTATGGATCTTTGGGGACATAAAAGTTTAAGCAACAGATCAAGGAATGTTCTATCAGTCATAACTTAACAGACCGGGGGTTTGTAGTTGTGTTGATATTAGATAACTGCATAAAATACACTCACTAATATGACATAGTTCATACACCAAATTCTGGTCAGTTAGGAATTTTTTTTAGATGGGAGCCCTTTGTACTATTAATTTCTTCTTGAGGTTCACTGTCCAAGGCCCAAGGCATCCCAAGTTTATTCAAGGTGACACAGAAATTAAACTTATTACATTAAGCCATGCCACACTCTTTCCATGTAGATTACCAGTTAGCTATCACAGTACAAGGTTTTTTTTAATGACCACAAATTCAGTGCAAAGTACAATTTGGAAATAAATACTCCATGTATTTATACCAGAATTCCAGCATAATTGCGGCCACGATGTGTCAATTTTGGCATTTTGCTTTAAAATAATGTGTGTGTTATTCTTTAGGAGCAAAAAGATAGTGTAAATAATACGTTGCCCTATATAGCAGCAAAAGTCTAAAGCAACTGAACTTTCTAAGCAATCTTGAACTGGCATGTGGTTGATCTGGATCTGGTCATTGATATGGATGAAACTATCTAGTGACAACTAGGATAATTTGAGCTTTATAGAAAACATTTGTTCATCAAGTACAAACACACTTCCTGCTGTTTTTGGTCAAAAGGAAATACGTGTATTAATACGATAGAGATCTATATCTGTGAAAAAACAACCTGCAGCCAGTTTTCTGCACATCTCAAGTTAAACCAAGCAATAGGAGTCTGCATTTTATATAACATTAAGAGGTTACCAGTTCCGCAAGTTAACTTAACTGAAGCAAACGCTGTATGAATTGAAACAAGTTCTCAGTTGGAGATGTAACCTTTTCTCCCTGACCATTACTCAATTCTCATTTTCTGTTTGACAGTTCCCACACTGGTCATTGGTCCATCACCCCCATGAGTGATAATTCCTAAAAACAGATATCCTCGACCCTCGACCCAGACAAGAGACAATGAGCTCCAACCCGTTACCCATTACACAACGTATGGTATCCTGGATATTGTATCAATAATATTGATCATATCAACTTGAAAAACGCTTTTCATTATTACTAAGTTGTATTATCATTCAGACCAGTCATTATTTTTGGTGGTCTAAAGCTTGGAAGGCTTGCTTAATATTCAATATAGGTAGTCATCTAATAGCTCCAAATGGCCTATTGATTTGACTGAATGAACAGGCTAATTTGATTGATTTGATCAAAGCCCTGCTGTACACAGCAATATTCATTGCCCAAAACAAACATGCAGTTTTCCATGTATCCTGTAAAACATGCATTCTGATCATTACAATGTTGAAACACAATGCAAACCTTTTTAAAGCACCTTTAAAAAAAACTATGCCATAGTCATAACATTGGTTCACTGTCACTTTATTTTTCTATGGATGTTTAGTAAAACATATTGACATGGATTATTATGTCCAGGGAGTCAATTATATGTAAAATTGATTTACTTCCTAAAAGGGAAAATTTTATATTGTTCCAGTACTCCATAAAACAGTGCCCTGTATATAGCTAACCAGATATTTTTGGAATTAGCTTCAACATCAACATATGAGCCAAACGTATCTCAGACTTGGTAAGTACTGTTTTTGCTATTATATAATATTACTTAATATTCCCAAGGTACTTGTTGCTTGCATAACTAGTGGCCTGTGGGCACTAGTGCAAAATATTGAACAGGGCTTCATCTATGTCCCCCCTAAAAAGCCATAGCCCACACACAGGGCTGGTCCTATCAAATGTGGGGCCCAATTAGGACCATGTTGGCGGGGCCCCTAGACAAAGTGTTGCTGGCTACTGACACACCAAGTATTTAGGAAAATAAGGGCATACAGGCACAAAATAGAAAGGAAAGGGGCAGACAAGGTAAGAGAATGAGAGGGATGAAATAGGGACACATAATAGGGGCACACAGGGTAAGAGAGAGAGGGAGGAAATAGGAGAGTGGACTGGGCCAATTAGTTTGGGGCAGGCTGGGCCGATTCAGCTTGGGAGCAGGCTTGGTTGGATTGGGGGCAGACAGGGCCTATCAAGGTTGGAGGAAAGCTTGGCCTATGAGAGTTGGGGGCGAGCTAGACCTATGGAGTTGGGGGATAGGCTGGTTTATCAGAGTTGGGGGTGGGCTGGACCTATGGATTTGGGGATGGGCTGGGCTCTCAAAGTTGGGGGCAGGCCAGGCAGCATCATGTGCTGGTGGAAATATTATCTGTGCTGCCCTCTGGTGCGGGGCCCCCAGAGGTGCGGGGCCCTATTGGGCCCAATTGGTCCAATAGGCCTAAGGCCGGCCCTGCCCACACACAACCAGTTCTTTAGTTCCCATAACCCCTTCTCTGAGTCCATTGTAAGTACTTTAGGCTCCTGCACTTTGTGGTATCAGACTTGGTAAGTACTGTTTTTACTATAGATAATATTACTTAATATTCCTAAGGTACTTGTTGCCTGCATAACTAGTGGCCTGTGGGCACTAGTGCAAAATATTGAACAGGGCTTCATCTATGTCCCCCCTAAAAAGCCATAGCCCACACAACCAGTTCTTAAGTTCCCGTAACCCCTTCTCTGAGTCCATTGTAAGTACTTTAGGCTCCTGCGCTTTGTGGTATTGTCAAACCTCCAAACCTTCAGCTACTCTGAACTACAATAAGTTTTAGATTATTGGCTACAGCTAGACATATCTGTTTAAAGGAACAACAAGGCCTGAAAGCTAGTTGATAAAATAATGCAGGACTACAACTACATAAAACTGGAAATTATTCCTCAGTAATCCACCAATTGACTTCGTTAGTCAGACTCTTCAACAGACACATGGAGTAGCCAACCATGGTATCATATAGTAACAAGAGAATCTGGAGAGTCTTTGAAAGTATGTAGTTTTATTATCGCACTACATGTTTTGGACCCAACTGGTCCTTCCTCTGGTGCACATTGTTTGTAACATGCACCAGAGGAAGGACCAGTTGGGTCCGAAACATGTAGTGCGATAATAAAACTACATACTTTCAAAGACTCGCCAGATTCTCTTGTTACTATATACTACAACTACATAACACACTGCCTTGTTTTCTGCAAAATGTACTACCTTCTCTATAGCCATTGAATAATTGCTAATGTGTGGCTGCTGGAAATATTAAAATGGCTAAAGGGAATCTGTTAGTATGATGATTGCTAAGCTATGAATCCATCATCACCAAATTCCATATAACTGAGAGTGTGGTTCCAGTGCCATAGCACGGTGCAGTTTGCTAGTAAATCAGCCACAATATATTTAACATACTTTGGGAGAGGGGAGGGTAGATTTACAACCTTTTGGTGAGAGGGAATAGCTCTTGCGCCCATCACATCTAGAGCTCTCAGATGCTGGGTATTCAATGTATGGCACATTTACCTTGAGTACATGGCTGTAGATGGTAGGAGGCATGGATATGTTTTAAAAAACCTTTTAAAAACCTACTTTTCACATAAACATGTCTTCTTTTCACACGTTTAGATAATTGTTTATTGTTGTTAATGTTTTTACTCATGAAAACAAATAAAACATTGCCTTTAAAAAAAAGTAAAAAAAAAATGTCTTCTTTTCAATTTCACTGACACTTCTGCAATATTAAGAAATCTGTCAGATCGTCCTGATTTCTTGTTAGAAAACCGTGAATTAAAATGCAAAGATTGCGCCTCATGTTTTTTGTGCATTGGGATGGCATTACAAAGCAACCATTATGGTGCAGAAACATTTAACTAAAAGAGCCATATTATACAGATCAGTATAAGAAAACAGAAAACAAAACATATCTTTAATGTGACCTTTCTCGCTGAATAAAGCATGGGTCAAAAGCTGTTGCTAGGTAAAACAAAGCAAGCATAGTATTGTTTATCAACTTGACCTCTGCAAGGCATTATTTAGCTAAAATCTTTGGATTTTCAAATCTGTTCAAATTTGTTCCCACCTATACTAATAAACCAGGACCTGAAGAGATACAAATTTCTATGCAGAATACAATATGAATAAGTGTGTGTGTGTGTAAAAAAGGAGAAACATTAGAAAAAAAATTAGAGGCATTCATTAAAAAAAGAGGTCATAGTGAATTGTGTTTCTGTAACACCACAGCCATACCCTTGTTCCCTTCCATATCATACTAGTTCTCAGAATTCAGTATTTTATAATTCTGCAGTCCTAAATCTACATTAGAGTAAGCATAATAGAAAATAACATATTAGGCAAATATTTAAAAACTGCTGAAGGCCACTGACCCATGACCAAGAGGAACAGGTGGCTAGATCTGATATCAGCTGCATAAAGCAGCTTGGGAGGTCAGAAGCTTGTGCCGCACTCCAGCTTGGGCTTGGCCTAACCACTTGATCTTCATGAAGCCCACGTGCAGATTTGTACAAACAGACCCAACCTGCCTGGGGCCTTATTAGACCCTGATCCCACTGCCACACTTGGTTGGAATGATAGAGTTGTATACTTGTGCCAATGACATAACACACACAGACACTTTAGCTATACTCTCAGCTTTGCGTGACAGAAGCAAGGAGGAGTGAATGTATTGTGTAACCCAATCCCAGCAGCACTTTCCAGGATAAACATCCAAACGCTGGAATCAATCATGCTTTTTAAATGTATTTATAATTATTCATTTGCCTGACCATATGCCTACACTGATCTTTTTAGTTGTCTCTCCTTTTTAATTATCACAATACTATGCCATGAATAATAATATAAAGCTGTGGACAGACATGAGATTTTAGTTCGGTCATTCTTTCGGAAAATTTGATTTGCAAACCAGGGGTCATACAGATTTTGGTATTTGGCAGAGGCTTTTGTGGAGGATTCAGTAAAATCCTAAATCTCAGACATAGTATTCATCTCTAATTGAATTTATTGAAAACACATAAGCAAGGTAAAATAATATGTAGTACAGGTATGGGAACTGTTATTCAGAATACTTGGGACCTGAGGTTTTCTGGATAACGGATCTTCCTGTAAACTGGATCTTTATACCTTAAGTCTACTAGAAAATCATTTAAACATTAAATAAACCGATAGGCTGGTTTTGCTTCCAATAAGGATTAATTATATATTAGTTGGGATCAAGTACAAAGTACTGTTTTATTATTACAAAGAAAAAGGAAAATCTGGATTACTTAGATAAAATGGAGTCTATGGGAGATGACCATCCCCTAATTCACAGTTTTCTGGATAATGGGTTTCCAGATAATGGATCCCATACCTGTACGGTTATGGGATCCATTATTATGGATAAAATAAACTCAATAGGATTGTGTTGCTACTAATTTGGATTTATGCAGCCTAGTTAATTAATTATTAAAAACTAAATTATTTACTTAAAACTGACTCCCCTCCCATCTACCTTGCCATCCCATTTATATTGAATATTATATTACAAACAGAACATTCTAACAGATCCTGCTAATAAAAATAAGGCTTAGACTTTAATAGACATTAGACATTAATAAAAGGCATTTTACTCTGGATACAAGTAACTGAATTGGTCCCCTTTTTAAAAAACTTTCTCTGCACTTGTTCACACTGCCCTCAAGCTAAGCAATGGCAATCCATAACATTTCCAGCAGCAGAATTCTGACATCTAGCAATTCAGTATGCTAAAATCAATCTATACATCAATTCCTGATCAAGGTAGTTTATAAATGACCTTTTAAAAGGGATATATATATATATATATATATATATATATATATATATATATATATATATATATTCATTCTTTTATACATGTACATCTATGTAATTTTACTGTGATCGGTTAGGAAATTGGCCTACTTTTACACAAAGTTCACAATATTTCAATATTTATATGGCAAATTTACAACAAATCTAATGTTTCAAAAGAAAGAAATCAGTTCAGTTAAAATACTACTCGTAATATTTTTATGTAAAAGGTAAACTGTTAAAAGTTAGAAAAGTGTTATACATTAAAAAGATTAAAAACGCCACAATAACGTTGAAATTCTGCAAGAAATACAGGTATAATCAGATGAAAGCAATACAGAAAAAAGATGACAGTAAAAGCATTAACGAAGTACCTTGTGAATTTGATGGCAGAAGTGAAGGCTGAATTCCTAGCTCTAACAGATGAGAAAAAGGAAGATGCAATCCTATGAATGTGGCTTCATTTAGGAAACCAGAATGACCCTGGGAAACGATAACTCCACCCCTTCCCCCACACCCTTTAACACTACCACACATTCCTCCCCTCTTGTTGTGTGTGCATTAGTTCAGGGAAGAGAGAATAGCCAATCTGGAAACATCTCCTTCAAGTTAGTAAGACCTTGGCTTGGAGATCAGGATGGGAAAGTCCTTGTCTCTCCCTTTCTTTTTTTTTTGGGGGGGGGGGGAGATGGGAAAGTCTTGGATTGAAAAGAGGTTTTGGAAATAATGCAGCGCTGGGGGCAACTTTGATGAATAGGCCCCATGAGTTGAGTAACCTATACACAGACAGGAGGTCATTCCTCGAAAAAAGTATGTTATTAGCACTATTTATATCCCCTTGATGTATGAATGGGAAAATCCATTCCCTCCCATGCACATCTACCGGTATATGTTTTAGTCACATGCACTATTTCAAGCTGTTATACTTTTTGAAAACAGATATATGTAATTGTTAAAGATAAAAAGAAAATAATTAAAAAAAAAATAATATATGTAAAATCATTTTCAAAGGAAGAGGATAAACCTAATCCATGTTTCTCCATACTTGCAAGGAAATGCTGTTTCAGGGATACACACATACAGTATATGATATTATGCACATACACATAATGCAAAGTTGAATATAAGTGTGATGTGTTATTGTCCAAATAAAGAATTAGTCCTAGTAAGGAGCCATCCTCTGTTAGACAAGTTAAGGACACTCCCATGATTAACTTTTATCAATGCAATGTCTTTTCGAATGCACAGATGTCTCCAATCAGTGGGGATTCTGTATTATGTTATATATTCTGCTCTTTACCAAGGAAGCAGCTCTTTGTACCACAGGCTTAGACCAAAGAGCTTTTTCTCTTTCTACTGGGAGCTGTTTGCTGTCCCCACAGACACGTTCCTAAAAGTTGCACCCTGATGGGATGACCTGCAACACATATTTGCTTGAAAGAAGATTTTGAGATGATTTGTTTCTGCTCTTTTTCCATTCAGCAGAGTGCAGTGCAACACAGTTGTCATTCCTTGTTTTCGTAAGTAGGCCTAACTGTAGAACTGGTAGCAAAGGGGAATTATACTAAGCCAAATTATAAATACATAGCAAATACATGGATAGGATTCTAAGGAGGTTTTGCCCTGCTGTTGGACAGCTCAAAAGGGATGCAATGTTTACAAAAAGAAAATTGAAAAGTTTATGCTAAAAAATGCTGTTTATCTCCTCTGTGGTGTTTCTATGTAAATCAATTGCATTTCTTTAAGTATTACTCAATACACGTACAGCTACCTCGTACATTATTAAGTATTACTTGGGAGGTGGGGTCAGTGGTATAACTAAGGGCTCTTACTCAGTGGCGTTCTGACCTGCGCTCCCCTGCGTTCCGTTTTTTGGCGTTCAGCCGCAGGGGAGCGCAGGAATAGACGCATGTAATTATTTCAAATGGGGCTGTACTCACTCAGGCGCGTGTAGGCGCCAAACGCAGGTTGAGACGCAACATGCTGCATTTTTCCTGCATTCGCCGCCTACACGCGCCTGCGTGAGTACAGCCCCATTTGAAATAATGACATGCGTCTATTCCTGCGCTCCCCTGCGGCTGAACGCCAAAAAACGGAACGCAGGGGAGCGCAGGTCAGAACGCCAGTGAGTAAGAGCCCTAAAAGTTAATGGTTGCCACATTTTATTGAAACTGATAATTAGTCAATGCCCCACAGTTGTGATAGAGTCTGTTTCCCTTATACCTCTGGGTTTCTTCTTTAAACTTGTTTCAAACTCCCCTTTTGTTGCTGGAAATCTGGAAACAGGTGTTTCAACCAGAAGATTCTATAGATATATTCTAGATATTTCATTTATTATATTTGTATTCCACAAGTACTAACAGTGTCGCTGGCAAGCAGAACCTGTCCTTAGCATGTTGGTGCTAATTTTTCCTTTGTTGCGACAAAACTGTAGGGTGCACTATTCACAGTAAACATACTGAGGAAATGATATACTAAATTTAAAAAAAGAAAGAAAAGCATGACACTGGCTTACTTCATAGGATGATGCTTTTGTATCCTACCTGTATAATTTCTGACATAACTGAACCATCCTAGGCTGGCAGAAACTCAGCTGCGTGTGGTGATATAGATCTGCCTGAGCAGCTGACCCTTGTGTTCTATTGTTAACCACAGAGCAGCACACAGGAGGGGTGACCCCCAACTGTCTATATCCCACATTTGTACTAACAATAATTTCTAAGTTACAGATGAAGTCTGTGGTTGTGCACCTTGTCCAATACATATACATTTAATAACTGACAAATATTGGCAATATTATTATACATATAGGGTTTCTATTAGCTCAATCCAGTCCCACACCTGGGCGCAGAGTTATTATGTGATGTATAAACCGGCAGAATAAATCGCCACATATGGCCAGGGATCTCCTTGTAAAAAAGCGTAAAAAAAGGCGTAAAAATCGCTTAATTTTTCAACACGTTTTTTTCTTCCGCTGGAACTTATTTACAAAGGTCTGAAGCAGTGGAAAATAACAGTGGAAAAACTGGTGTTTGCATGGCGTAAAATATCACACCCCTTGATAAGTTGTAAATTTATTTTACATAGCTTCTTACACCGTTTTTTCCTAAAAATTTTGTTTTACACAGCATAATAAATAGGCCCCCTAAAGTATCAACAGCAAAACTAGAGCTATAACAGCAAAGACAGTAAAGGCCCTTGATGAGGAATTTTCATGCTCCCATATTATTGAGGGTTAACTATTTGTAGTGCATTCTGTACTGAGCAAGTGGATGCAAGAGACATCCCCATGGATGTTGGTACACCAGGTGCCGATTACTGTTAACTGTTAGTATTATATGTTGTACTGATGGAAATGACTATGTAAAAAACTCACCCAACTCTCTCAGGAGGGATCGGCCCTGGGAAATAAAATAAATCAGGAGCAAATGGAAGCAGAACTACTTGTCTCTAGTGTATAGGCAGGTAGAGTGTAGAGTGTTAGAGATTACATATTCATTCACTATTTGTCATCAGATTTATCATCTCTTGGTCAGTTTTGGCTGAACTACAACTACCAAATACAGGAAGTTTTTGAAGGGGTCGCTGTGAGTTTAAACTTAAAGAGATATTGACACCATACTTTAAACCTTTTTTTACATCTATCATAGCATTGTCTTTGCACGTTGTTTTTTTTTGCCAGAAAAGTATTTGCCCAATGCTTTTACATTACCTATCTTATCCCCCATGTTCCTCTATAAGGGTGCTGCCATATTTGTAAAGCATTAGTCTGTTAGTATTAGAATCTGTAAGTGACAAGTTAAGAAAATATAATATTTGCAAATGGAAGTAATATCTGCGTATTTTTTGTAAAACTCTCATCTGCCAGCAAACACTAATATCGCTACCACAAAACTGCAATGTAACCCATTGCAACTAATCAAAAGTGTGATTTTAAACATGTAACTAGTAAATCGTACCTGCTGATTGGTTGTTTTGGGTTACTAGACCATGTGCAAATTTAGCAACTTTTATTCCATTACCCCTATACTTTGTCAACATGCCAAAGCTCACAGAGTGTTGTTTTTGCAGCTACTGCACTACTTTCTATTGGGCTACACTAATAATAATTAGTGATATCAGTAAATCCGTGATATACACACAACCACAGTTGCACCTAAATAGTTTTCTTGCTGTGGCTGTCTATCTGCTTACTATTTATACTCAATCTTCAGCTGCACAGCATCCTTTCAGATTTGACAAAGGCACATATTCTTGCTCTTTAATTAGGTCAGGTTGTGCTTGGTGCAGTTACATGTTCTATACATCACTGCTGAGCAAATACATTTAAAGGAAAATAATGCAGTGTTAAACTTATTTGCAATATTAAATATAGGCCTATCTGCAAAAGTATTTTGTAACATCCATAAATCTATTTACAGTGTAAAACCTTTGCATTGAGATATCTGCTATATGTGTAATGCATCTATGAGCACCATAGCCTAACATCTGGGGGCCAGGTGCACGCTCCCTTTCTGCTGTGAACAGGGCCGTATTTAGATAGAGGGCGCCCCTAGGCCCACTGCCGATTGTCGCCCCTGTCCCTTTCCCTTTATTAGTGCAAATTTTCATCATCAATGGGGAAATTTAAAAAATGATTGTATTTCGAGCGCATCCCCGGTGTTTTTGAACCAATGTGGGTGTGGTTGGGCAGCATGCCTAGGTGGCCTTTCCACAAATCCAGGCCTGGCTGTGAAGGAACTCATAAGGATACAAAAAAAGTTGCCTCTCTGGAAACATTGCTTTGTCTTTAAACCCTTTAAGGGGATCCAGTGTTCAAAATTAAACCAATTAGTTCCTGTTGGAATTAATTTTCTTGCATGCATAAAACAAGACTTGGAGTTACTGTCCCACTCCTTTGTGATTTTGTTATTGGATCTTACATTTTGATTGTTCTTAGTTTCGTGTTCAAATGTCGGGATTGATATCTGCATCCCAGTCATCTAATTTTTTCTGTGCTGACCCTCTGCCATAGGACAGCCAGTAAATATAGGTCTCCCCCAACACTCTCTTAAATTGGGTCTCCTGAGTCATGTCAGGTAAGGTGGTCAGAGGGTGATGCCTACCTTCACCTGTTGGAGCTACTGGTTGGGCAGGTTGCAAAGGAAGACTAACATGGCCTGTATCTGTTTTACACACTTTATACCATATAAATTACCCCTTTGGCCACATTCTCCTATCCAGGAAGAAATGCACGTAACATGAACTTCTCACAAATAATCTTCATTTGATTTACTCTGGTTTTCACCCATTTAAATTGATGAAATATTACAAATAAAATAATACTAATGCAAATTCCAAATTGTGTGAACTCCCCCTTTAGAAAACCCTTTCTCCATTCACACAAAAATGACTTGGAAACTGTTCTACTGGGTGGCTATTCACAAAAAATCACACAAGACAGAGATTAGGGATTTGAAAGGGAATATATGAGTGTGTTTCTATCTGTTACCTGGGTGACAATGAACAAAAAGAAAAAAAGAGGTCTTGTTCTAATTTCTCTTCATTTCATGTTCACTTGCATCACTGCACGTATACACCACGCTGCAGATCAATGATCCATATTTCTAAGGGTAGTTGTCACTTCAGATAGCAGATAGATGTACACAGCATGCCAGCTGAACACATTTAATCACCTGTGTACACAAGAAATCAGAGCACACTGCATTACATCTACTAGAAGCTGAAATGATGAGGAATAAGAGAAGACCCAAGTATAACATCACCAACTACATGCTCCTTCAACTTGCACTGGTTCTGCTATCTTTGACTGACTGAAGAATTGTGTGCAAGGTGGAAAGTACATGGTGCACAAATGAAAGGGAATGCTGGAATTAACACCCATTTGAGGCTGTCTTAATTTCAGGGTTCTATTAGCATTTTAGCATGTTGCAACTTAACATGCTACTGACTTGTACCTAGTGAATACCAGACGACTACTATTCTGAATACATTTATGTGTCAGAACGAACACCATTCACACACGCTGATTATACAAGCTTCCACTGCAATTGTGTGCTTCACTTAAGAAGATGATAATACATTGGAATCAGGGATGCACTGAATCCACTATTTTGAATTCGGCCGAACCCCCGTATCCTTTGCGAAAGATTACTCTGAATACCGAACCGAATCCTAATTTGCATATGCCAATTAGAGATGGGAAGGGGAAAACATTTTTTATTTCCTTGTTTTGTAACAAAAAGTCATGCAATTTCCCTCCCCACCCCCAATTTGCATTTGCAAATTAGGATTCTGATTCGGTTCGCCGAAGAATCCTGCTGAAAAAGGCCGAATCCTGGATTCAGCGCATCCCTAATTAGAATGGATTGAGAATTTTTTTAAATTTTTGCACCTATTTGATTTGACTTCCATTGGTAAATAACTCTTCAAGCTTAAGCACCTACTGAGTTAAATATTGTTACATTTCCCTGATTTCCTAGTGTTCCTTGAATTGTTTGAATTGTTTCTCAAAGAATTTCAGCTGGATCATGGATATGTATTAATAAAACAGTGCCAGGACTGCTAGCATAAGAACTAATACCTAAAGAGTTCTAGTTAATGGAGCAATGATTCTCTCCATACTTTCGTTTCACAAAATAATGTTAAAAAGTAAATGAAACATATATGCGTTGACTAATTCTCAGTTACCAAAACACAGTTATAAAGCCAGTGTAGGAATGACAGCAGAAAAGCTCATTACACACTGAGTTTACTGTTTCCAATTCTGCCTTGCAGCACCATCTCCACACCCTTTTGTCCTACCATACTCCCTCTAGTGCCTGGATAATAATATTAAACAAGGAAAGATTCAACCCACACAAGGTTTCTCAAAATGCTAAAAAAAAAACCCCTGTCTCTTGTTTTACTGCTTCATTTCTTCCAAAAACATAAACTTCAAACTTAATTATTAAAAAATCTTTTTGGCAAGCCCTACTGATTTATACAGAGTTGTTTAACTATTTCCATGTAGCAGGAGAAATTCAGCTCTTATAGTGCCGAGAGTACAATTGTGGTCTCTGCACTAGCAATGTCCCCCCTAGACCTAGTAGCACCAAAAGTGTAGGTTAAAATCTACTTTACAATATACTGTCCATAAATCAGTGGGAAAATACAGCCTCCCCAAGCAGCTAACTCTATGACTCAGCTCCTGTCAAGGTACAGGAATGCTGATCTGTACATTTTACAGCATGGTTGACATATTAGGATATAATTGCATAACGTCCAATTATTATTTTATAAAATCCCATCAAAATCATGATGACAAATACTGAGGGAAAAGGAATCATCTGATGGTAGGGCTGCCAGGCTGCTTGCCCCACTGGGTTGCTCTCCATAGTGCTGAAACTGGAACAACTGAAAAATAGCAAGGCTAGCCTGAGATCAGCAGCAGGATCATTTTGATTTAGTTCAACAACTAGTTACATCAACTAAGTTCATTTCTATATCATAGCCTTTCTGACTGCTATATTTATTTAAGGACACTGGGGGTCAGCTTCACTGTTTTAAAGAGGTAACTCCTAATTGATAAGTACTAATTTATCTTACCAAATAGTAAAGTAGAAGATGATGTCATAATATGTGTGCACAACCCAGCAAAGGTTTGTGTTTGAACCCCCCACCCTCCCCTGTGGTCCCAGGAGTTTTCTTCTGTTTTCCTGCATTTTTGGCTCTTGGGTGGCATCCTAAGGGACCGGTTTTGCAGGGCCCCAAGTTGGAGGGTAAGTTGGTCTATTGGGGGTCCGGTTGCCGGACCCCCAATAGTTTAGTGGGGGAAATTTGTGGGTTGGTCTGGATTGCGGGTCATGGGTATGTTTTGGGTACGGTCTAACAAAATGGACCCTCGCAGATCGCTACCTGTCACTACTACAGGCATATGTACAGGTATGGGACCTTTTCTCCAGAATGCTCGGGACCTGAGGATTAATTATATCTTAGTTTGGATCAAGTACAAGGTACTATTATTATTATTACAGAGAAAAAGGAAATAATTTTTCCAAATTGGGATTATTTGGATAAAATAGAGCCTATGCCATGGGAGATGGTCTTCCTGAAATGCGGAGCTTTCTGGATAGCGGGTTTCCTGATAACGGATACCTGTACTTATCTGAACAATATCACCTATGGGTCAGTAGTCTTCCCAATCACTTAACTAGTATATAATCTTATATTTTTTATTGTCAAGATGCATTCAGACATTATAAATTCAGAGGAGAGTAGCTGAAGGCTAACAGACCTGAATGCTAAATTTAGTGTGGGACTCCTACTTGTCATTCCAAACATTTGTGTCCCCAATAACTACCTGTTTCTTACTCAAACCCTCTAGCAACTATATCCTTCCTATCTAATGTAGCATAATTTTTATAATGCAGCAATATTGCTCTTCTGTGATGAAAGAGCTAATTACTGTCAACAACACCTCTGGTTGTCCACACAGATAAAGTTTTACCACATAAAATATTTCACTAGATCAGATTTATTGCTATGTTATAATAGAGCCATTTTAATGCAAATGAAAACTAGACGTAGATGAAAACCTCAATGAAAACATTAAGAGTTTTTTTTATCAAAGGATGAGTTTGTGAGGTATGTGAGGTTTTAGCTGGGGTATTTTCAGATTTCAGCTATTTCCAACTTCTGGGCACAATAGATCTGAAACAAATTTGAGGTTTCTTTTTTAATCGAAAAAATTTGATTTTTCGAGGGGAAAAATAGACCTAAATAACCCCATAAATGTAATTTTTTTACTAAATTAGGAATGAATGGTTTTCAAATACAAAAAGATTGAAACAAATGATTTATTGTTAGTATGAAGGCATATTTTTAATGCACCAACATATTCCGCATTGCTGTACAACAGAAATGTGTAGACATCAAATACACAAATGACAGACAAATAGTGATTTATGCAGGGAGTAAAGAGGGCCCTGATCAACAGAGTTTACCATTTAAAATAAATCATATTAATCTCATAAATGTACATCCAATTCCCATGCAACTCCACAGAGATAAACTTTTATGTTTCTCAGGCTAAGAAGTAGACCAGTGGGTGACCATAAGTGGGCGAACCAAAATTAGTTGATCTAAATATAAATGCCTTTGGACTAATTATCAGATCATGTGGGTGGGGTATAGAGCAAGATCCACTTACAGAGCCTCATGTGGCCCAACTGGATTTTGTATACAGCCCAACTGATAACTTAAAATTTACAATTGACAACCACCAAAATCATTATAGTATAAGCCATTAATAGAAGCTGCAATCTACACAAATTTACATATGCTCTTGAACTCTTTACATCCTAAACCATGTTTTAAGGAAGCAGATGATGTTTATAACTTGATATATATATATATATATATATATATATATATATATATATATATATATATATATATATATATATATATATATATATATATATATTAGAAAAAGGAGAGTGAATAATATACCCTCTGTTGTAAAAAATAAATATAGTTAAAGTTCCATGTCCATACAAAGGTGGGCATTTGGAATAGAGAATATATAATTTCTTATATTAAGCAAGTTTCAATGAGTCACAAATGACATCACTATGCACCAATTGTAAGTATAATCATGGCTCGTGCTTTATGTACAGAACATACTGTATACCATTCCAATTTTCTATTACTATTGGTAGATCCCTTTTCTTTATGATCAATACAAATTACAGATCAACAGAGCCAGACCACAGCTAAAGGGTGCCCAGACAAGCCCCCGATCAACCCACCAATGGAAGCAGTGATGCACACACTAGGGACAGGCAAGTAGATAAGATACATGCCTAGTGCCACCCCTCTGTTGTGCCCTAGGCCTCTTTTGCCTACCCCTAGTTCCAGCCCTGAAGTCCAATATACACCGTGTAACTGCAAACAAAAATTCAGTATTAATAGCTTACCAAACCAGTCTTTATCTTGCATTTGTTATATATATATTTATATATATATATAGAAACAAAAGAATGAGATGAAAATCAGTGCAACGAAGAAAATGCACAATTTTACACAGTTAACGTATGTGGGTTAAAGGTGCAAGGAATTGGAGGTTATAATGTGGGGGTATGGGTGTATGGGTGTTTAGTCAGGAAGGGCTGCATAGACTTAGATTTTGCTCTACGGCCCACTGACCTTTAGAATCACCACTGTGCAAATAGCATCCTTACCTTTGGGTCCATGTTGTAACAGGGACTGTGTTTACCCTAGTCCAGTATTTTGTGTAATGCAGTAAGAATAATTAAAGCAAACATATAGTTGCTATAGTTGTGTGTTGATTGTCCTTGTCCTCTATGTTTTTGGATTTTTAAGCTGCTGACTGAATATTAGAATGGATACTCTGATTTGTTCTCTATCCATTAAATAACTCACTGTATCAGCACACTGGAAACTAAAAGGTGAATTTACTTATGCAGTACAAGTACAGTTTCCACAATTTTAGTAAGGGTGCACCAAATCCAATCGCCTGGCCGAATCAAATCCAAATCCTTAAAGGGGTTAAATTTACTTTTAGTATGTTGTAGAGAGTGATATTCTGAGACCATTTGCAATTGGTTTTCATGTGTGTTTTTTGAGCTATTTAGCTTTTTATTCAGCAGCTCTCCAGTTTGCAATTTCAGCAATCTGGTTGCTAGGGTTCAAATTACCCTAGCAACCATGCACTGATTTGAATAAGAGACTGGAATATGAATGGGAGAGGGCCTGAATAGAAAGATGAGTAATAAAAAGAAGCAATAATAATACATGTGTAGCCTAATAGATATTGGTTTTTTTCTGTGGGTGACCCCCATTTGAAAGCTGGAAATCAAGAAGAAGAGAAATATTTCAAAAACTATGAAAAAGAAAAAGTGAAAACCAATTTAAAAGTTACTTAGAATTAGCCATTGTATAACATACTATAGCTCAATTAAAAGGTGAACCACCCCTTTAAAATCATTTGACTTTTTGTCACCTGAACAAGAAAACTGTGAATTTTTTTTTGTCCTTTTTAAACCTTTCTTGCCGTAATTTGTATACTGTATGCCAAAATAGTGGATTTGGAGCATCCCTAATTTTAAGTGTAATTGCATCCACCACAGTTACTCAAGATACGAGAAAACAGACGGTATTGATTTTGCTTGCATTCATGACTCACTTGTAAGTTGTTGCTAGCATTAAAATAGTGGGGACAGGTCATCTCCAGTCCATTAATGTATGAGCCTTTAATTATTATCGTACAACTCCATTGCTGCTATTAAAGGGGTGGTTCACCTTTCAGTTAACTTTTAGTATGTTATAGAATGGTCAATTCTATGCAACTTTTCAATTGGTCTTTATTATTTATTTTTGTATAGTTTTTAAATTATTTGCTGTTTTCTTCTAATTCTTTCCAGTTTTCAAATGGGGGTCACTGACCCCATCTAAAAACAAATGCTCTGTAAAGCGACAAATGTTCTCTTATTGCTCTGTTTTTTATTACTCATCTTTCTATTCAGGCCCTCCCCTATTCATATTCCAGACTCTTATTCAAATCAGTGAAGGGTTACTAGGGTAATTTGGACCCTAGCAACCACATTGCTTAAATGGAGAGCTGTTGCATGAAAGGCTAAATAACTCAAAAACCACAAATGATAAAAAATGAAAACCAAATGCAAATGATCTAAGAATATGACTCACTACATCATACTTAGCTTAAAGGTGAACAACCACTTTAACACAACCCTCTGTAAAAACCCTGGAATTACCTCATTGACCAAGATGGTATTAATTCAAGATTTCCCCAATGTCAATGTGCACACTGGAACTGGATGTTAGAATTTAAAAGGGAAGCAGGGCAGTATCAAATGTGTTGCACTTACATTGAAGTTATACAGCTCTGGGCACTGGAGACTCATGGGGTAGTATATAGATAGGGCATCCAAAGCTCTTCTGGGTCCTGGATTCTGCCCTAACTGCACTCATATATCCTTGCATTGGCTGACTGCCACAATGAAAGACATAATGAAAACAGAAAATGTGTTTAATCCAACCTTTCTGCTGCCAGAAGCATTTAAAGACCCCTCCGCATTTCTGCAATCCATTCAAATGTGACTGCCTTAGTGATTTGGATTGTGGTTTAGAACCGAGTGTTGTTACATTACACATCAAACGTAAAATCAAAACCTGAAGGGAGTCAATTCAAAATCTTATCAACCAGTTTAGCATCCCAAGCACTATGTAAAATTAGGTCATTGATTCTAGAAATATTTATTTAAAAAAAAATAAACCAACATGATGTGTCTTTTTAAAAGGCAGCATCACTGAATTACTATGAAAATGCATCTCTGCCCTGAAAACATAAATACCTGTATTCATTTTCATCTGATAAAATATTTTTATCCTTGGTGTATTCCTATAAATAAACTTCCCAGTTCTTCATGCCGGAGGCACAGAAATGCCTTATCGCTTTTGCCAAACTGACTTCTTATATAATGCACTTGACAACATATGGAATCTTAGAGTGGCATTTTGACCATCAACCTCTGTAATGTAGTGTGACTTGTGGGGTGGAACAATCCATAGCTAAATTTTAGCTGCATGTGTTAACGTATCCTTAAAATACATTTTGCACTGGACAAGAAAGTAAAAATTCAATGGCCTGCATGATGTACCCACCAATTGACGATGGGTTCTTCATTTCTCATTGAAGTGCATAGTGTTAGTTTTTAAACAGGTGACTGCTAAAGAGAAGCTAACATACACATTAGATGAAAATTAATCACACATCAAAATCCCACCCATTGCTTGTCTGAGAATTTACCTTCCAATGAGGCAATTAGCCTGCCTACAATGTTTTCAAAAACCCTCCCTTCTACTGTAGCTTCTGTGTATATCGCTAAAAGAACCACATAATAGTAATAGGTGAACAATCCAGTAAAATATTAATAACTGAATCTTAAAAGTTAAAAAAATATTTACCATTAAATAATATATCAAATGAATGTTTAGCTTCTCAACAATCCTAGGTTTGTATACATATACACAATACAATGTATCAATTTATGTGCTTGTGTGTTGTGGGTGTCCTTTACACAAGCACATAAAAGCAACATTTTGAATGTCACCTAAACGAAATAATAAAAAACAGTGATTGTATTTGTTTCTATAGTTCTATGTTTTGCCAATTATATGGTTTGTTGCTATAGTGGCAGAACAAGTGTGAAGATAAAACCATGTTATACTGTATATTTTTATATTCTATGGAAACAGAGCAGTTATTAAAATAAAATCTAATGCTACTTGCATTATTGGAGTTTGTGGGTGTTACTAAAATATTCATACACATATTTAAATTCATAAAGATATAAACAGTTGATAGTATAGTAAATAGTGTCTCTAAAATGGTCATTCATTGTTGTCCCTCATAAATGCTATTGTGTATGTTTATACTGTATGCATTTTTTTTGCAGAATTACAAAAAATATATATGAAAATTGACTGCTATATTTAGTACCAATCTGTAGTGACACCACACTGACATAAATGGTTGGTTATGGAGTAGGAAGCCTTGGAGTGACAGGGTTAAACGCATTTGGCAGGGTATATACAATCTCACGGGCGTCTCAGCATGGTGACGTCGTAAAGTGCAAATGAAATTACCTCACACATTTTAGCAATGACGTCTGTTAAGAAACAGACGTGACAGTTTTAGAAAGTTGTTATTCATTAGGCAGCATCTTTTGCCGAGGTCCGATACACAGGCTACTGCACTGCTAGCATCTTCTTACTGGAATTGTTCTACTTCTATGTTAATATCGCAGCATATTCCACCTGCTGATAATGGAGGGGGTGCCCCTGTGAGGAAGGATGTCCCCATCTAAAAGTATAATATAATAGCTAAGAAAAATGAACTATCACCTGGCCAAACAATATTACAGCCCTGATGTATAGCTTCACTCCAGTGCCATTCCTATACTATCCTTATTCTGCCCACTCCTGGGCATAGGCTGGGGAGGACTGAGGTGGAGGCCAAGCTGCCCGCAGGTACCACTAACACTTCAGCAGCAGGCCTGCTAGTGTATGTGCCTATGTAACATACAAACACACACATGTATATCTATATATATATGCCACATGCACATGCGTTGTCTCTTTGTTTCCTCCCTAAGCAGAGTTGTGCTGTCGCTGCTGCCCTCGCTTTGATGCCAACCCCCAGTACAAAGGCAGAGGGGGCATGAGGTGCATTTCTTCCAAATGGCTTACCTTGTCCTTTCATGCTTCTCCTGCTCTGCCTGGAAACGAGCCGAACCCTGACAGAGGCAAGTGTGACTGGCACCCATGTGGGGCTGATCCTGCCTGTGGCCTCAAGCTTGTCACTCACACAAGGATGTATGGATGGGCTGTTGGGGGGGGGGGTGGCTAGGGATGTAGGAGCATCGTGTCACACCTCCCTTACCAACACAACTTCTGCTGGGCATATGCCAATGCAATATTGCAAGAGAATGAGGGCCAGCAAAAATACAGTATGTTAATTAGTTTAACGAGAGGTTGATAAAGCCATCTGTTTATCTGCTGATCTTACAGTACAGTATCATATCATTAAAAGTTACATCAGCGGCAGTTGAGGAGATTATAATGGCGCAATAACGCCTGACTATTATAGCTATTGTATAGGGGGTTATAGCAGCAGGATTTAGCGCAATTACGCCTGCGACCTATGTCTGGGAAAACTGCTTAGAAAGAGGATTTGAGACACTTTATAAATAGGGACACGTCTCCCCTATTCAATTCCCGAAACAAGAAGTCATCCTTTGCCAACGAAAAGATGGGATTAATATAATGATGTCTCTAGTACAGTAGATTTTTAAAACGTATGTCATGTGACCGATAAATATAAAGCGAGTACGATTCATATTACGAGTCATTAACCCCAAAATCATTTGTACAATACTGTGTGTGTGAGTCTAAGGACTCTAAGCGAACGCCATAATGCCTTTATTTATATAGGGACGTGCTGCTTTCTAGGGTAACACAAGGTTATCCCATTAAAAAAGTTAAACCCGATGAGCTGCCCTCGTTGTGTTCCTATTTCTTTTTTTTTTTTTTTTTTTAAAAAGGGGCCGATTAATTCATTACACACTTCATTTTCCCACGGAAAAAAAAATCTCAGCCAAAATAGAATAAGGGCATTCAAAATCAAGTTCAGAGTTAGGGCTATTAGCATGACAATGATGTCTGAGGGGAGAAAGGTCTCTTGAGGCAGAGGGGTCTTGCGATGAATAGGGTGGGCTCGGGACTGCAATGAGGGCATTTTCCCAGGCTCCCCAACAATCCACCAACTGTTTGTCTTGCATGGTAAACGTTTTGTTATGAAGTTTGTCTCCTAATGACAGGAAGAATAGGGGCGAGACTGAATGGGCAGGCAGGAGGTAGGCACACACCCTATAGCATGCTCTATAACACTGAACAAATACACGAGTGTGTCTCTGGGAGGGCACCAACATATGCTTATTATACGCGAGCACACACACACACACAGGTGAGGGGTGATGGATGATGGGAGATAGATTACACAGAGAAAGATAGACAAAGAAAGAAACACAAGTGATTTAGTAATTTGTACATCTAACTAACTGAAAGCTAAAATATAAATATATGCTATTTACACAATGCTGAGCTGCGTAAAATGCATAAAGTAGGGCAGATGAAATACCGATCTATAGATGACAATTACAGGCTGACTCATAGCTGCAATTCGCAGGGAAAGCGTGTGTGAGAGAAAACACGTATAGTGGAGCAGAAAGACCGACGGCCGCCTATCCATCCCATGCCATCCCAAGTTGCTGTACAGCCATTTGTTTATGCCCATCAATCTGTGTTCTGTGCGTTCTGAATTGTAGAAAGAACATCAACAATATTAATAAATGATACTTACTAGCTGCTGTGTCTCTCGGACCTCTTGTGAGTTGGCACATGAAACTAGACGACGTTGCTGAAATCAGTCGTGGGGCTGAGGGATCACTTGGGGTTATCAAAGGGCAATTAGCAGGTTTGGCAGAATCCGAGAGGAGCCAGTCTGTTTCTGTCTCACAGAACAAAGGAGGAGTAGCTGAGTTACGAGAATTAAAAAAGTCATTTGCATTGGAAGGAATGATTCGATTTCTTGCACTTGTTTTCTCACAGCTCCAAAAATAGGTGTCACTTGTGCTCCCCCGGTTCTACCAAGCTGGTGCAGACGTGTGCAGCAACCCAAAGAGTGGGCTCCATTCATTATCCACAAAGCTTTGATATCTATTGTGCGGGCCCTGCAGGGTCTGTTTGGCCATTTATTCACGCCTTTTAGTCCCCCCCTTCTTAGTGGCACAGGAATAACTTAGTAGATCCCATTTAACTCCAGGAGTTTGCAAGAAAGTCACCAGATAGCGAACCGGTGCGAACTTCCATTTAACTTGGCAGCACTGGAGGTGCCACTATGGACAGGCACCTGGCTTCTGACTTTAGATTCCTTTCCTCTCTTCATTGACTTTGTGGTCTGGAGTGATAAGAAACACCAAGGACATCAAAACGTTTCCTGCTGTGGTAACTGGAGGTCAAGAGGAAAAAAGATCCACATAAGCATTTGTAAAGGAATATAAAATGTGACTTTTAATCTCATTTCATGCAAAATGAGCAGATGTGGATAAAAGGGGATGAAGAGCACACGCCAAGCAGCTCTGCTTTCTATATGGAGTGAGTAAGGATGCATACAGGAGGCACCAGGGGCAAGCTTTGTACTCCAAGGAGCATCAGAAGGGAAATGCAAGATCTGGACAAGTGGAGGTGTGGGGAATGCTATATGGGAAGCAGGATTACGACTAAACCCATAGGTTTTGAAAGTGCAGTGATTCAGGTATATGATAGATGTGCATGGAGAATTTAGGGGAACACAAGAGAAGAATGGGTCAGTGAGACTGTGTTATAGCAGGAAAATACAGAGGAGACAGTGAGATTGTGCCAGTGCAGTCAGGTATTGAGGATGCAGTGAGATTGGTGCTGATGATGCAACTATATTGTGTAAAGAGATATGGGGTGCATGAAAGTGTAACAAGATGTTGTGGTGCAGTAAGATTCTGTGAGTGCAATGACTAGGGAGGCAGTGAAATTGTGCCAGTGCAGTGACATGATGGAAAAACTGGAATTGTGCCACAGCAGTGAGCAGTGAGATTTTGTCAGCGAGGTGCCAAGCATACAGTGAGATGTTGCCAGTTTGATGAGTTGCAATGAGGTTTTGTCACTGCAGGGATTTGCCTTAGACGTAGTGAGATTGTGCCAGGGCAGTGGCATGCTGGAGATTTTGTGCAATGAACTACAAATAATGCAGTGAGATTATGCCTGTTCACTGGAGGATACAATGGGGTTGTGCCAGTGCAGTGAGCTGTAAAGGTACTGTGGGATTCTGTCCTTGGGGTGCAGTGTGATTCTACAATGCAGTGAAGTGGTTAAGGGGGTGGGAATGCAAAAATATGAAACAAGTTCAGTAAGGTGCTAGGGATACAGTGAGATACTGGCAGTGCAATTAAATGCTGAAGGAAAAAGCGAAGAAAAGTGAAGTTATGTAGTGTTGAAGGCACTAGGGTTGGAGTAAAATGATTTGAAAGGGGTAGAGTCAAGGACGGATAGTAAGAATATTTAATAACTCACTGGTTCCAAAAATAAAAAGGTAGTGAATAATCCAGGTGATATGCCAATATATACTAGTATTAAAATGACTGGTGTTATCAGATAAAAGAAATACACTCAGGTCACTGACAGTTTGATGACCATAATGATGTTGTAAATTGAGTGTTAAAATTATTTGTAATTGATAAAACAGGATTTTGCAGCTGAGGCTGCTGGGATGCTGGAGCAAGATTTATTAAGGCAGTTATACAGCTGTATAATGTGAGCTTGAATGTGAACCTGGTGTGTGTGTGTTGTCTGTCAGAAGATTACTATGGCTAGGGTGCTAGTAGTGTAGCTTGATATCAGCCATACCATAAAGTGGTGTGATTTGATAGTGAGATGCTATGTGGGGTGTCAGAGCAGTGTGAATACAATGAGGTCCTGTGATTGAGATGACAGAGCAGTGAAATGCTGTGAATCAGATGATAGTGCAGTGTGATAGTCCAGCTGGCCAGTGAGATGCTGATAAGGTTTAGGTGGTGATTTGTAGAATTAACCCTTTACAGTCATACCCATCGAATCCCTTCGTCCCTGAATGGGTATCGTGGGGGGCCCAGCCCTCCCCATCTCCTATGGACCACTGCCTCCTTCCCCACATGCATGGCATAGTCAGCACATCCATTTTGGAAACGGAGAAAGAACAGAAGGGGAAAAAAATCCCCCTTTTTTGGTTTCTTCTACTTCCCTTCACGCCGTGCTGCGTCCTGACGTCAAACCCCAGGATAGGTCAGCTGGAAGCACATTTTAATGCATTTTACTTCTCCTAGGGAGAAAGGGAGGGGGAATAATAGCCCTGGAACTGGGTGCATTTAATCTGAAAATGATAGAGATATATTTATAGGATATCATATATCCTATATATGATATCCTAGTTTATATCTTTTAATAGTCATTCAAATCATACAAATGAATGCAACTTAAAAACACCAATATATATTTTATATATATAGATATATATATATATATATACTTATGTATTTATTCTAAATGTGATATTCTTAAGGTGTGTGGGAAATATTGTACATATTCAGGATATCTCTTTATCTTTGTAGAAATAGGTATATGATAGTAAATTACTACATAGTGTGCAGTGGACATTTGAATGGACACCTGAAACAATAACTGAAGGGTGAGATTGAACTGAACTGAAGAGAGAGGCAGACAGCGAACCACAGTTGTACTGCGGCCATAAGGATAAATATTGCCATCGCACAACACCCCCTTGTCTGTAATACTATTTTATACAATTGAACAGATGTAAGATGTTTGATTTACAACGTACCAGCATTTGCTACTGAGCAGTACAACAATAATGATAGAATATAATATTAGTTGCAATGAATCAGAGGCTGTGTGGCACCTACATTAGACTATTGGCAAGTTATGTGTGATTTTTTTACTTATACACCCCATTTGCATTACAAATACGATCTGGTTGATATAAAAGTGAATGTATGTTAGTAGGCCTAATGTGATAGGTATAGTTGTGTAGCTATATACCCTGGCTGGTACTTGAACCGTTTGTCTGCTGTAGAAAACTCCTTAACATTTTCCTTTGGCATCATATATAAGAAAACCAAAATACTAATCTATAATATTGATCTGATGAAGCCTACTTACCTCTCCTCCTCACTGCCATCCACCGAAGCTTCTCTTTAGCAGAATAGGTGTACCACCCCTCCCCCTTCAACCCAGCTTGCTTTAGCCCTTTCTCTGCCTGCACTGGGTTAATCAGATGTATAGTGTGTGACAGGGACACTGGGGATCCAAAGGAATCATAGTACTTGCTGAAATCGAAAGCTCGCTTAATCAGGTCCTTGTGCTTCATTTTTTCATATTTTTGTGTCTATGTATATATCCCAGGGGTATATAACATATAGAAGCATATATATATCAAATGGAGAAAAAATAATCTTGCTGAAATGTATGGGCAGTTTGATAAATAGGCTGCACAGTATGTAACTAGCTAGATAGGCCCAATGTGGGTAGGCAAAAAGAAATATATGTTGGGAGAAAGAGTCTCAGATAACCTTTTAGCTGATGATATAAAGGGATACAGGTATGGGATTTATTATCTGGAAGGCTTGGGACCTGGGGTTTACCAGATGATGGGTCTTTCTACAGTTTGAACCACAATATATTAATTCTACTAAAAAACATTAAAACACCAATATGGATTTGTGCAGCTTAGTTAGGATCAAGCACAAGGTACTATTTTATTATTACAGAGAAAAAAAATATTATTAGAATTATTTGTTTAAAATGGACTTTACTGGAGATGTCAGGATATCAAGTTTCCAGATACATTTCCAGACAAACAACAACATTTCATGGTCTAAAGAAATAGAATAGAATGGCACTGGTAAATATAACAGATCTTACTTTTCATTTAAAGAAATTATAGCTGCTTATCTGCTTGAGTATTTCCTGGTACACACAGGACCATCTACTGTTTTTCTGTCTTGGGATTCTGGCTCAGTCTTACCCCCCCAAAAATTCAGCTGTCTTTTGTGTTGGTAGTTTGGATCAAGCACAAGGTGCCCTTTTATTATTACAGAAATTATTTGAATAAAATGAGTCTGTGACAGATGGCCTTTCTGTAGTTCATTTCTTTCTGGATAACGGTTTCTGGATAACAGATCCCAGAACGGTAGTTGATATTACAAAAGAAAGGAGAGAGAGCACATATAGTCAGTACAGCATGTGCAACTGCCCCTGAAGGGCCCTCATCAACTGATACAATTTAAAAAAAAAAATATTACTTTAAAAAAAATATATATATAGGTTCACACCCTGGACAGGTGAATAGTTAGATATGTATTGATATATTATGAATATTATGAAATAATAACAGGATATGATAATAATAGGACATAATAGATTTGTTATGTGGCCAGTATTAATATTTATCATATCTGTCATGCTTAAATGTGTGTTGGTTTGCTGTATACTTGGCATATGGATTTCTATTGTATATCTGTAAGTGCTAGCAACAACTATTTAAATCTGTTTTCGTGATCTTTATTTATGTTTCTTTCTCCTTTTTTCAGTGTGGTGTCATGCAGTATTACACATTTACATAAATGTAAGCAAAGCAGGGAGGAAAATAAATTCCTCAGTGCACAGATATGTTGTATTATCCAGGAACCCTTTATTCTGAACCCCATAATTCAGAACACTACAAAATATGGGAATTTCCGATTTACTACAACCATTCTTTTTGATTGATTGCATTTTTCTCAGTACTAATAAATATGTACATTGTACTATGAACATTTTAGAGCCATGTTATTGGCAAAACAATCATATTAGTTCATTTGAATGTGTTTTAGTCTTTAGCGTTTGTGCTCTAAATAACAGAAGTATCCCTTATCTGGAAAACCCCAGGTCCCTACCAGTATTTTTGATATGCTACATGAATCTATCTTATTATACACACACATGTTTGTGCTTCCTTTAAGCATCCAGGGATGAGAGGGAAGAGTTAACTCTGCCAGTTCCAGTATGTAAATGTACCAGGTCTTTCCAGCCCGCCTGTGCCACATGACTTTATTAGACTGGGAAGCACTCCTGATTTGCATACATATTCTGTACTGTATCAATTATTCAGTGGGATTCACTAGATGTTCCTCATTAGAGCCTTTGGAAGCTGCTATTGAAATAAGTTAAACACACTCCAAAGCAAATTACCACTCAGCCCAGGTTTAAAATACATTCCTGCACTAAACAAACATATTTATAAGAGTATCACAATTTCATGTGTTTATTTTTTTCAGCATCATGAGACCTCTTGTAGTCCTATACCTTCCCCTTAAAATTCAGATATATGCAACATAAAGCCAGTTAATGTAACAACCCAATACTAGGCTACAATTACATATTTTCAGTACAGGCAAACTATTAGAGATGGATTCAGAGATATATATTGTAAAACTAGAATATATACTGTATATATAGATATTTAATTTAGCAAAGGGATATAAACAATGGTTTTTTTTTGAAGCGTGTCATTTGTTTACACCTTAATGAACATGGAGAGAGGGACGTAATTTTAATACTAATAATTGTTTTTTAGCTTCATATAAGAAATTGACATAAAAAATAATAAAAGAACAAATAAGCCCAATATTATCTAGTTGCGTTTCAATTGATATTGAAGTATTTCATTGCAGAAATGTGTAAATAACCATGACAAATCATGCAGATAGAATCAAGGCTACATATAACATCTGTATAAATATATTCATAGTAGCAATAATTTGAATAATGCCTGCATACACACACTTATACAAATAATTGTAGAATTACACTACACATGTGCATTTTAATGTTGTACTATGTGTAGTGAAATGGATTGGTATCTTATTTAGTATCTTGATTAATGTCTTCATTTTTCCTCTTAATAAATGTGTATTTTGGAAGGAAGTCAGTGAACCACCTTTCTTTTCATGTTTAACTATAAATGTGGCTTCTGCTTGTGTTTCTATACTAGAGTGTAATACCTGGATGTGATTATAATACAGTAACAGCATCTGGGTATTACTTGTAGAGGAACTCACCTATTTATATAGAACATTATCTGCATATTGGCAATAGAGGAACTCACCTGTTTATAAAGGAAAGAAAAAGCAGTAGCAGGAGAACAGTATAATTCATATGGGAATTAATCTGTTTATATAGAACAGTAACAGTATCTGGGTATTACTTGTAGTAGAATAACCTGTTTTTAGGGAACAGTGATAGTAAGGGGATTGTATTGCTCACAGGTTAACTAACCAGTATTTATAGAACATTTTTAGTATCTGGGCATTAAACATAGGTTTATTCAACTGTGTATAAAACAATATCAGTATCTGTGCATAGGTAGGGAAACTCACCTGTTTATATACAACAGTAACAGTATATGGGTGTTATGTGTAGGGGAACTCGTTTGGTTTTACCTAAAAAGGCTACGTTATGGTAAAATTTATACCTGTAATTTGCTAATATATTACATCTTCTCCGTAGTCCTATTTTGTATGATGTTATCGTAACGTGGTTTGAGGCCCCATACATTTTAAACGCATGTTATTATATCAATTACGGTGAATAGTGAATATTTCTTAGCAGTGCAGAATCAACCCTATAGCCTTAGATCTAGCTTCTGTAGCTACAGGCAAATGTATTTGCATATTGGGTATTTCTCTTTCTGAAGCTCTTTGTGCATGTGTAGATTAAAAACTTATATTTTATTGTACAATACATGAATCCTTCCACATCTCTGTGTTAACAGTGGTTTAAATAAACCCAGTGCATCTATCATGTGATACAGTACGTGCTGTTTGAAACATAGTATAACTGGATTTTCTTGCCTTGCTTATGTGCCATTAAGCCTTTTTGTCTGCTCAATGTGCAGAGTTAAATTACCCATAAAGGAAGTGCTGTGTTTAGTGCAAAATGTGCTCCTCTCATTCCTCCCCTCCTCATTCCATTTGTTTTATGTACAGGTTAGGAACCTGGAAGGTCCATTGAACAATTTCAGTATAAGGAGCCTGATAAAGGAGTGTGAGCTTAAATCTTCACTTTATGTATCTGATCTTTGTATGTATCTGTTTTTTTATAATATCAGATTGGTCTGCTAATCATCAATATTTCTTAATTGCCACACTCTTGCCCTCTTTGTTTCTCTGTTACACCCTTAATAAACAGCTGGCCCAGTTTTATAACTTAATGTATACATGTGAGGACCAACTAATATTCTTCTTTAAGGTGGACACAGTATTCTGTGTTTATTGGGAGAATAACTCTATGCATCCATTATGAATAAATTAATTAATGAGCTCACATGTTCTCACCAGGGGGCAATATGTATGTGCTTTGGCTGCTGTTGGCCCCAAATCAGATGTTCACACAAACCCCTCACTTTGAATGATTATAGCAAGCAGTTTGTGAAAAGTATGATAGTTGTATAGAATGGTTGGTAATTACAAATTAGGTATCATGTCCTCAATATCTCACAGTGTTTGTGCTATAAGCATTTATAGGTTATGCTCTCCCTTTCCCTTTGTAAATGCAATTCATTGACCTGAAGCTTTAACAGCGCCATCTATCTATGGATGGTATAAATCATAACGCAGTACTGGAGAAGAGAAGATGCTTTTAGTTCTCTACATGTTATTGTGGCTGTAACTGTATATATTCATCTCTGTTTTGTATGTATAAAAAGCTGCTGGCATGAAACTAATACAGACTAAACCCTTTGCATATCAGAGGGGTCCTTGAGGACAACCATTTCAGCAGTTCCCAGGTTATTTAATGAATTACTGATTTTGTGTGTTTAAGCCTACACTTTAATCTTTAATACACCTATTTGTTACCTATTGCTTGCATTACCAGTTATAAATAGACTAGCTTATAGAATAACGCTTGATAATAGAGTTTTCCTTTCCTCTGTGGGCATTTTGTTTACTAACAATTGCCAGTTTTAACACCATTGTAATACATTTAAACAAACTCTTTGGTATTAATTTATCATATTGCTGTTACTATTCAATACACGCCTGTAATCTACAGTTTTGCATGAGCTCAATAGATTTATAATAATAACACATTTTTTCTGTTTCTGCCAGACAAACATTAATTGGGGTATGTGGTTTTGGATACATGTGTGCAGACATGATTTGATGATTTTATTTATGGTATATATTTAAATTAGCTGGTTTTATGTTCCACAAAGCTGCAGTATTTGCATGTAAATAATGTAAAACAAAAAGAAATCACAGAGAAAAAGAATGATTGTACATGTACTTTACGACAAAGAAATTGCATTCCTTATGGAAGAAATTATTTCATTAAAAATTGTCTGCTTACTTTTATTAGCTTTTATTTCGTTTCTAGCAAAATGGAAATGCTAGCACATAATAATTAATAGGGTTGATAACCAATCAATATGCAAGACAGCATTGTTATACGTAAGCAGAATCCTTTGTAAGTAACCCAATTATTTTTATACATATCTATTTTTATTTTTATTAAACACAAATATGTATATATATACGTGTGTGTGTGTGTGCATTATTATCTTGTACATTTTTTATGAAAATATATGCTGAATATTTAAAGAATGTATTCTTCACTGTTTTTATTGTAAAGTTTTGTACATTCCCAATAAAATATTTTTTCATGTTAATGTAAATCTTTAATGTTTAAAACATTTTTTTGTAACCCTTAGTTATTAATTAAATACACTGTTAATTGTATGCAATTTAGAGCATAATAAATATTGGTATTTTATAAAGGTTAATATTATGGGAAATTTGAGCTGGTAGATGTGAAATTGTTCATACAGATTCACCTGAACTGAAAATATATCCCAAATATAAACCTGTATACTCTTTTTCCTCTGATTATTTTTTCCTTTGCACTAAAATTACACATATAAGTCATAATATTCTTTCTTTTAATGTATTTGGTTAAGGTAAAAAAAAAAAAAGTATCTTTGGTTTAAAAAAAATGATAATATTATTATGAAAGAAGAGAGAAATGTATTAGCCAAGTAATTTCCAGTCAATTTTCTGAAAAATGAAGTAATTAAATTAACAAATTGAATAATAACTGATGTTTTCGACATATCTGGCATTTATTTTTGGTGGGAGATACTTCCCAATATAGTTTGGTTTTCTGAGAGAGACAAATGATAAATACTGAAGATAGATAAAAACATACTTAAATCAATAAAAATAACCAAAAATAGTAACAGTGATTTATAAAGAGATAGAGCAAAAATTTTTTAAACTGATAGATAATATGAATATTCTTTATATATTTATATTCTTCTTGTGTTTTTTTTTACCAGTTAGAATGTTTGTCTTATTTGATTCTTCTACCTTATTCACAAAGGATGAGAGACAAGCTGTTATAAGCTTTTATTGTAATTACTGTAATCAACTTTTTGGATTCATACATGGGATACTACCATATAAATTCTCCTTCTGTAATAATTTTGTTTCATATTTTATCTGTGGTTTGAATTCATAATGTAATTGTCACCACTACATTTTATCAGATAAAGAAAAAAGGTGCTTTGTAGAAAATACTCATACCTGACAAGAAATGGCACACGCTAAATATTATATTTGTATACAATATTATTTGATGTGAGAATTAATGTTTTTCCCTATTTATAGTTTTTTAAATGTTTGTTGTAGAATGTGTGTTTTAATGTTTGTATTGTTTGTCTCTCGCTAACATGTTATTTTATGGTTCTTGTTACACACAGCTCATCCACTGATACGAACATTAGAAAGTGTGATAGAATACTGTACTTCTTATAAATGTGTTCTTTATGTCGTAGAAGAATAGCCCTTCACATAGGCAGTGCGTACAACAATAAGTGCATATGTTCATAACAGAGACAATATGTACAGCATGTTAATAAATCCCCAGCAGCTTGGGCTGATGTTGGCCCGAAACCACAATTTGAAACAACTTTAAACAAATCTTTCATTGTGTGAAAAACAATAAGTCAGAATGGTCTCTGCATTTCACACGCAGAATGCAATTGACAGATCATTTAAAAAATAATGGGCACTACTAATAAATGCATGCCATTAAGCTGCATATGATTTGTGCCCATTTCCGCATGATCTGCTGGATATACACTTACAGCATGTATATAAACTCTTATGTGTTTTGATCTACCTTTCCCTCTGTAAAAGCTAATTCACAAAACTTAAGTTGTAACAGTGCCATCTATCTGTGGATGGTGTAAATCTCATGACAAAATTGGGAATGTACCTAATGTTTATTATCCATAATATTTTCATTTCAGACTCTTTTTTGGGAATTTGATTATTACAGAATAACCAGACTATTCCAACCTATAGCAAATACCTGCATTATTCTGATAGGTAGGGAATTGGCTTAGAAAACAGCATCAAATACACGGGATTGTCCACTCCACTATGTCCAGTGAATGGTGGAATAGAGTGTTTGGCCCATTTGTGCCTTCTAAAACATTCTATCGCGAACTATCTAAGTATATAAAACACATTCCCTGTTTAGCTACAAGCTCCCTGCAGCTTAAATATCCTGGACAACACACTTTTTACTGCACATATTCAGATATTACTTCTTCTGTTTAACCCCACCCAACAGAATATGGAACTATTTAGAGTAACTTCTGCAAAATATAAATGCCAGCATTGAAGAGGAAGATCTTCAAGGAATCAGAAAACAAGCCTAGTCATTGGAACTATAGGCAATTCTTACAATTATTTTTATGTATGGTGAAAGATACAGAAAAACAAAAACAGTTTGCTCTTAGCTATGACAAAATGTCAAAATATACATGTAAGACATTCCATGATTTCACTGAGATTTGGACCATTCATAGACCCAAAAGACCATATACAGTAATTAGAGCACTGACACACAGCAGTATGTTAGGGTCCAAATTACCTTAGCAACCATGCATTGCTTTGAATAAGAGACTGGAATACTAATAGGAGAGGAAACTGAAAAGAAAGATGAGTAATAAAAAGTAATAATAACAATAAATGTGTAGCCTTACAGAGCATTTGTTTTTTAGATGGGGTCAGTGACCAGTATTTGAAAGGTGGAAAGAGTCAGAAGAAGGCAAATAATTAAAAAACTACAGAAAATACATACACAGAATAGGCCATTTTATAATATACTAAAATTCAACTTAAAGGTGAACCACCCCTGCTCCACCTGCCTGAATATTTATAGAGATCGTCTAATACTGCATAAATGAACAAAACCTTTGGCAGGGCTGCACTAGGAGTGTATTGGATACCCAGAAGACATGTGGGGTTAATAGTTGATCTGGGTGCAGTTCCAAGAGTGTGCTGTAACATGCTGCAGTGACTGCTTTATATTTGCCTACCAGAGGATAAGAAGAGTTACTGCTGCACCTTTGGTTTTTATATTATTGTTTGCTGCCAAAGTATGTTTAATATATGATGTTTCCTTGGTTTATAGGGTGCTTAGTAAATCAACAGAATGCAGGGGATCCTACAGTATTTCTGTTTTAAAGATGCTGCATATATCAATGCACCCTGCTGCTGAGTTGGAGAGCATAGGAGGCATCAAATGGAGATGATAAATAAGACTTATGAGAGCAGGAAAAAGAAAGAAAGAGTAGCCTGTAGCAGTCTATGAGAGAAGTGCAAGAAAAATCAGCTGATGATGTTGAGAGAGTCAAACATACAGACTTACATGTCGAGTTCCGTAACATAAATTAATGGCTGGAAGATATAAGAGAAAATACAGTATTTTGGTAAGTACTTTCCAGACAGGAAGAGCTGGTTTTAACCCAAGTCTTTGATCCAATCCTCTAACTCAGGGCTGTCCAACTGGCGGCCCGCAACCCCCCTTCTATGGCCCCCCACATGCTGTGTTTGCTTACCATATGTAAAATTTATAAAGTATCACTACAGAGAGTAACTGGCCCCTGCAATGTTTAAACCTCAAATTTAGACTCTAATCCCATGTATTATTCACACCTGTGATCCCCCTGCATTGTTCACACTTGTGACACCTCTATTGTTTATATCCTAAAGGCCTGTACTGTTCACACCTGAGACCCAGACTGAAACTTCCCACATTGTTCACCTGTTCACACTTTATACAAAATGCTAATGGGGCACTAGCTATGTGTCACTGTATGTAGTACATATTAGAATCATAGGTTTCCCTGTCTCCTGCTCTGTTCTGCCTTCCCTCCCTGTGTGTGCCATTCTCTGCTTGCCCAGTGCTGCTTGTGTGTGCCATTCTCTGCTTGCCCAGTACTGCTTGTGTGTGCCATTCTCTACTTGCCCAGTGCTGCTTGTGTGTGCCATTCTCTGCTTGCCCAGTGCTGCTTGTGTGTGCCATTCTCTGCTTGTCCAGTGCTGCTTGTGTGTGCCATTCTCTGCTTGCCCAGTGCTGCTTGTGTGTGCCATTCTCTGCTTGCCCAGTGCTGCTTGCGTGTGCCATTCTCTGCTTGCCCAGTGCTGCGTGTGTGTGCCATTCTCTATTTGCCCAGTGCTGTTTGTGTGTGCCATTCTCTGCTTGCCCAGTGCTGCTTGTGTGTGTGCCATTCTCTGCTTGCCCAGTGCTGCTTGTGTGTGCCATTCTCTGCTTGCCCTACAGTAGCTGATGCTGGAAATTAAAAACAAAGTTTTAGCCACGAAAATGTGATCCATTCACTAAGGAACAGAGACAGGGATAAGAAAGAGCTTCATGTTATGGTGTTGACGGGTGAAGAGAAATGAATGGGGGGATGGTAACAGCAATTGTATTGTTAAGGCCTATGGAATACATATTTGCAATTTATAGAAACACAGTTGGCATTTGTATAACCTTTTTGGTGGCATAAATGCATGCTGCTCAGCAAACTCCAGGGGAAACCATTGCTATTATAAAACATGAAAGAGAAACAAATACAATAGACTTCAAGTCAGGACTGTGGAAATACAAAAAAAAAAAAAATTAATGTCTCTCCAACCCCTATTTAAATGTGGGCAACATTGCAAATCTCACCAAAGGAGATTACCCCAGGGTATTGGGGTGTCTATTCTGCCAAAATTAGTGTATGTTACTTTAATAAAATGCAAAGTCACTCACATTTTGTTGCAACATTTTTTTTCTTGATCTTTAATTTTGCTAAATCACCTTCCATGTTTGTCTTAAATGCTCAAGTTAAAACAGGGACTAAAATAATCAAAATTCGGTGATGATTTATGATTCAATGAAAAAAATTAAAGGGATGCTGTCATGGAAAAACATGTTTTTTTCCAAAACACATCAGTTAATAGTACTGCTCCAGAAAACTTGTTTTTTTGAAAACAACATGTTTTCCCATGACAGTATCCCTTTAAGATATATTTTTTTTCAAAAAATCACTGTGAAAAAACCTTTTTATCTACAACTTTTTGAGATTTAGCAAACTGTGATTTGCATTGTAAAATCTCACCACTTAAAATATGTTTGGGTTGCTACAGAAGCCAATTTTAAGAAATATGCCTTAAGTCTCCTTAGTAATGTCAGTTATAAGCCACAATTTGAATTTCATGAAATCCGGGGATGCATTTTGGTCCAGTGTTGCCCTAAGCAACACCTTGCGTCTATCAACACATGTGCTATGACGTTGCTTGAAATGATGTCACAGCGTAACATGGCTGCACATAACATCACTTCCATCTGTGAGCTGTGCAAGATACCCACTACCCCCCAACTCTGCCACCAAATATCAGGGCAATGTATTGAGCAGCAGGGGATTTTTATTTACCATATATGCATTTTGACGACATCCCCTTAATGCTGCTGCCCTAGGCAGAGACCCTGGAGTACCTATACAGCCCGATGACATCAGCCCGATGATTTATAGAAGCAATCGAGATCATTCAGGCAAGCTACTCCAACATAAAGACTGGTTTATTGTTCAGTATTAGTACTAGAAAAAAACTTTGGGTACAATGTATTTATTGTTGCATGCAGGGCTAACATTAGAAATCACTGGGTCCCGAACAATAAGGTTTTCTGGGCCCACCCCAGCCCCAAGCCCCAACCCAGATCCTGCCCACCTCACACCACAGTGAAAAGAACACACAGACATCAGTGCTAAAAACTGAAAATATCCCCCACCCACACAAGTTATAAAAAGCCATTGATGGCGAGGGCCCACTTATAAGTTACAAAAAAACTGTGGTGCCAGGGCTCTCCCATAAAAGTTTTTTTTTAAAAAAAAACATTGGTGGTCAGGGACCCCCTACAAGTTAAGAAAAATAATTGGTGACCAGGGCCCCCTTATAAGTTAAAAAAAAAATTGGCGCCAGGGCCCCCATAAAAGTTTTTTAAAAATCATTGGTGGCCAGGTCCCCATAAGTTAAAAGAAAAAATTAGCACCAGGGCCCCCATAAAAGTTTTTTTTTTTTAAAAAGGGCCCCCCTTACAAGTTAAAAAGAAACATTGGAGACCCAGAGAATATTTTTTTAAAAAAAACATTGGTGGCAGGGGCTTATATAGTATATCAATAATACATTGGTGGCCAGGGGTTTAATAAAATGGAAAAAAAAACCCACATTGGTGTTTACTAGAACTAAACTCATGGCTTCAGGACTTAACCTTCACTCCTTTTGTGGTTTTGGGTCTTTTTGCAGCTTCGGCTCTTCAGGACTTTGACTTTTTGGGACTTTAGCAGGTGCAGCACGGCTTTGGCGCTGTCAAGAGGGGCCTTGTGATTTTGAAAAGTGCAGCACAACCGGGCCCGCCTTCAGGCCCGGTACAACAGTGCCCCCCTGATGGTGGCTCTGGTTGCACCACAACTCCCAGTATTCCCTGGTTGTCTTTTGCATTGTAGGGTTGCTGAGAGCTGTAATTCAACAACTCAAGGACCAATGGTTGAATACTTTTGAGTTACACTTTAAAAATATCAAAAATAAATGTTTACTTTATTTTTCCCAGTGAGACCCTCTGTATGATGGCTACTATGCAGCTAAAACTAGCCCTTTTCTCATTCATTGTTATAAAATCCAATCTGTTTATAAAATATGAAGACAATTACTGGGCGCCCCTAGGCCCATTCCCGTTCGCGGCCCCTGTCCCCTCTCCTTTATTCGTGCAAATTTTCATCATCTGTTACCGAGAAATGGGGATTGGCGCATGGGAAATTAAAAAAATTATTGCATCTCCAGCGCATCCCAGTGTTTTTGAACCAATGTGGGTGTGGTTGGGCAGCATGCCGCCCCCTAAAATCCTGTCGCCCTAGGCCTCGGCCCAGGTGGCCTTTCCATAAATCCGGGCCTGTTACTAATAAAAAATTAATAGAAACACCTTTTCTGTCCCACACACCAGTGAGAGCACAGAACCATGAATTCATTCCAAATGACTAAGCGAATAAATTCATGTTCATCATCCCCTCAACAATATTTAGCCACCATCTTGGAGTCCTGCATTTCATGATTTCTATGATTGGAGTTCTGGCATCATTCTCATAATCATACAATATCCCTAAATGCTTGTCTAGTTTGTAAATCAACATGAAGGTTGGGCACTAATTTATTCCATTTCCAGGCCTCTGCCTTTTCGCCTGTCAGGCACTCATGAAGACAGTTGTATAGGAATGTACAGGAATTCATGAATCTGCATTTTCTCCAAACAGAATTTTGAGAATGAGTTGGATACATATTTTCTTTAGAAGGGTTCTGTGTGTGTCAGAAACGGCCAAGCAACAGCTGCCTCATGATTGTCTAAGAAAAAAAAAGGATAAAAGGCACTTACATTTTCGGCAGAGCTGAATTAAATATATTAAATAGTTAAATATAGAAGAATATCAACAGTATGAAGTAGCAATGAATAGAATGGAACAGAAACAAATTGTCCACCTTGCTCAGCAGAACTCCCACCTAATGTCATTGAAGACCTGGTCCTTTGTCTATACAATTTTTTTCTGTCTCTGAGGTCATCAATATTACATTTTGTGGTGGTCAAAATAATTTTTAATTTCTTAAATATATCATTATTATTAAAAATGTATTTGGCTTAGATTTATGTACAAATAATTTCTATGCAAATATTTATTTTAACTTGATAGTACATATTAAATTAAAACAAAAACATAATATATAATATAAATTGATTGGAAATTGTTAGATTAATCCATATATTCTGTATTGATTAAATGATTTTTTTGTGTTCTTACAATTGCAAATAAATCCTCTCCCAGCTCAATCAAACTAAATCTAGGTTACAGGAGGCTGCTCTACTTGGTTGAGCCTGTCTATGGATTCTAATTAAAGCCTCATTATTATGCAGATAAGATTCAGTTTCTACGCTAATCACTGCATATAAAATGAGCATAAACATCAGGATAAAGCAAAATCTATGATGATAGGAACACAAGGGATGAAATCTTTTGGAGGTTCCTTAGTTACTCTATTCAAGAGATATTTAAAATCTCTTTCTGTTTTATTTGATTTGCACTATTAACTAAAGGTGCTGACAGGGGTTCAATTTCTTATTAGTATTCCCCATCTGCTCTGGAGATACTTTCACTCCCTTGTTTTCCATGGTCAGGTAAAGGAATTTCCTGTTTGTATTGCATGAAGCTAGAGATGATATTTTAATCTGTAATATTTCCAATGGATGGGTCCCTAACTTTTTGGGCATAGTGGGGATAAATAAATGTCCACTTTGAGGATCCATTAAATCTGCACATGTCCCTGTTCCTTTTTATTTTAATTCAAATCTAAATGTGTATTGTATTGAGATATTTACTTGTTTTGCTCAGGCGACAACTCTCTCCATGGCATAGCTGAAGAAGGAACCTAAGTGGTGTTGAAAACTTGCATTAGGTATCAAATCAGTTTACCAATAAAAAACAACTTTTGCCTGTAATGTTGATTTTACCTCTAACACACCTCTGTCTATGCACCACCATCAAAATGCCATGCATAAGTCTACAGACACCCCATTAATATATTTTTATGTCACTTGTGTAATCCTTTGCAGACTTAAGCTGGCCATAGACACAAAGATCCGATCGTACGAATCATATGATCTCCCGACCTGCCACTAACCATTCAGATCAAATAAAGTACAAAAGAACAGATCAGCCGATGTTCTGCCCCCTGACAGCAATTGTACAAAAGTTATGTCCGACCAAAGCTGGTGACAGTCTCCCACTGAAAATACATGCAGAGATATTATCGGCAGCCGACAGAAATCTTTTAACCTGTCCGATCGACAAATCTCCGCTGGACGAAAAATGACGGGACTCTCCACACACGGTCTGAAAATCGTACAAATCCTTGATTCGTATGATCAGATCTTTGCGTCTATGGCCAGCTTTACTGGCTGCTTACTCAATAACCTGTGGCATGTGTTTATTTATCCATATTTATCATGTATAACTATCTATCTTTACATGCAAAAATGTATGTGAATAAATGTGATTTATTATGCGCACATGGTAAATATATTAGGTATTGAAATATTTATTGCAGGATTGTAGCATTGAGTGGGGTCAACATATTGTGATCATTTTGGTATGCTTGGAAAAAAAAGTGTCCAACCACTTACTTACAGGCAGTTGTTTGGTATCATATGTGCTCATCTCCTTCACCAGTATCCCACACATACAGTCACTCATGCCTGACTGTTACTGGATGTAGTAAGAAAAAAAAGAACGTACTGCAACTGTAATGTTATCTCTTTCCCTATGACTTGTTCAATAGAAAAAGGAATATTATTGCAGACCAAGAAACTTGATACAGGGGATTTATCAAGGGGCAACTTAGAAATCATCTATGTTGTCAGAAAACAAAATTATTAATAATAACCAATAATTTTGGCCCCTTTTCTATTTGTCTTCAACTCACATAACGATGCAAAACACAGTCTACCAATAGTTTTTTTGTATAAAAACCTTACAATACAGAGTAATGCAGAATTGTTCTTCTGGAGCATGATTTTCTCTTTACAGAATGTTGGTCAGAAAAACAACTGTATAAAAAACACTAATTAAATATTTCAAAATCAGAAAGTAGTAAAAATGCTTGGAAAATACTTAGTTGTCACCTAATCTATAGTCCTTTCAATAAATTATTAGAATAAAAATTCTATAAATACCTAATAATAAGAAACGAATAAAAAGCAAAGTACTACAGTAACTACTGACAACAATACTGAGTATCTGTGTCTGTGTCACTATTGTATTTTGATTGCTAAGAATGCTCATTGTCCTACTAAGGCTTTGTTTACACTGCAGTCAAAGGATGAAACTTTGATCTGACTAATTTTAGTATGAGATTGTGTGGATTTGTGGAAAATAGTAATGCTTTCAGTGTAAACTGGATACAAGTAGTCACATGGAAATCAGAGAGACATCTGTGTGACTGCATTGAGATGAATGGACTTGTAATTGTCAGTGTGACTACAACATCTCAAAACCACCCAGCCAGATCTGATCTGCTCCCATAGTATTAGTACAGACCCATCCAATTCTAATAGGGATGCAAGGGGCAGACTCTCATCCGACTAATCCGACACACTGACTTGTTCCAGCTGAATCATGTCTGTAGTATGAATGAGGCCTAAATCAATCTGAATTTCATTAACTATTCAAGACAAGAGGGTTCTACAGTGTAATGGGAAACTATGTTCTCTATGCAGGACAAAGAGCTAACTCTGGATTTCCTGTAGAGTTTAAAGGGTTTACTTAGTAATGGACTGATCACAAGTCCAAACAGAGTATTTATTGGGCCTGCCCCTCCTGAATCTGACAACTGATTTAAAACATGATATTTTCCTTAGAGAAATCTTTATTTATAAAAACACATACCTATACATAACTCTTTAAGGAGACAATACAGAAATTGCAAAAAACTCAGAAATAATATGTTACAAGATGGTGCGTTCTTATTCTTAAAGTGCTTGGGCCTGGCCAGCATTAGAGAAGAGGCCTGACAATGCAGGAATAGGGGAAGGGGACTGGGGTATGGAAAAAATTACAGATGTCCAATCTGTGGCCCCCCTGCTGTACTTGAACTACTGTTATTTGCATCCCACTGACACCCACATCAAACAACTGTTACCTACTACAATATATGCTTTGTACTATATTATTTGCATTTTTATGATTAGTTCTGCTAGTAGTTGAACATGCCCAGAGAGAATGAGAGAAATAGAGAAATATAAACTTGAATAATAATAATTAGACATAGGCTACAAATGCCTTTACATAAATAGGGAATATACTGTGGAATATGCACTTAATTCATTTGTGTTAATTATATTTGTCTTGATATTTTATTGGTTCTTAATTAAGTGTACCCTGTGAACGCATAAATTATGTGCCACATGGGCAGATGAGCTTTCTTACATTGGGTCATATTTATTAAACGGGTTGTTCACCTTAAGATTAACTTTTAGTATGATTGTAGAACATGAGTGCCCATACTTTATTAGTGCAAGGTCTAATTTTAGTGATGTTGTCACATTACAGTCCATGGAAAATACAGTATTACTTAAATGTTATATTTCTTTGATATAATCTATATTGCTATATTTAAGAAACAACTATTTCTTATGTAACCTTAACAGAAAAAATATGTGAATAAAAAGAATGAAACAGAAGGGTAATTTAGACAAGCTGTTTATTGGCAGTGTCTTGAGATCTACTGATCACCAACTAAAGATCTACTGGTAGATCCCAATCTAGCTCTTGGATCAGATTGATATTCTGATACAATATGCAATGGTCTTTACCTTTTATTTTCAGTGGTTCTTGATTTATTTAGCTTTTTGTTCAGCAAATCTCCACTTTCATCAGGTATCTGGTTCTAGGGTACAAGCAATCAGGCAGTTGTTTAAATGAGAGACTGGCATATAAATATTAGAGGGGCCGAATAGAAAAGTAATAAAAAGTAGCAATAACAATAAAATTGTAGCCTCACAGAGCAATAGTCTTTGGTTGCTGGGGTCAGTGACCCCCCTTTTGGAAGCTGTAAAGAGCCAGAAGAAGAAATAAAAATGAAGACCGGTTAAAATGTTGCTAAAAATTGGTCATGCTATAGCATGCTAAAAGTTAACATGCAGTAGCTCTACCCCTTTAAAGGCTGAGTTTATAATGACATATTATACTGTGGAAATATCACAGCTCTCAGTTAACATACAGTTAATTAGTAAATTTGTAATTTGAGATCATCTCAATGTTCAATAAATCCAACCCCTTAAATCCAATATAAGTGAATAGAAAGTTTTTTGAGTTCCCCTTTAGAAAACTATTATGAGCAGGGCCAGATTTGATAGTGCTGAACCCGGAGGCCGCATGGTCCTAGAGACGAAGAAAAACTGTGCAAACCCTCCACTGCACACGCGATGTCAAGCACCGGAGCACTGGGGAACTTTGAGTCCTCCTTATGTATGGCGGTTGGGCGGCATGCCACCCCTAAAAATTTGCCGCGCTGAGCCTGGGCCTTTGTGGCCTCTCCACAAATCTGGGCCTGATGATGGGTGCTATTTTTAACCTTCTATAAATATGCCCCTAACAGTGCAGGTATCCGTTAGCCGACTTTATTTTCCTCTGCTGCTTGAACCATTTTTGTATCCTTCTTTTTTCATTTCACATTAATGTGTGTCTGATACCTGCTAGAGAAAGCTTAGGAATATAATATATGTATATGTTTATTAAATGACATTTCACACACTGCATTACCATGCTATGTTCTACCTGCATATTAAAATGTTTTTGCAAACGTCTTATCAAACAACAATATGTGGCTAGGGTTGCCACGTTTTCTGAAAAAAAAATATCGGCCTTCCTAAATATTTATCTATTTTTCCTATTAATAACATTGGGATCAACCATCGTTTTTACCGGCCAGGCCGGTAAAATACCAGCCAGGTGGCAACCCTATATGTGGCAGATGGACTGTACAATACGGAACATATGAATGGAGGCTTGTATTAATAAAATATAATAATGTAAAGAGATCAAAGAGCTGTGGGTGCAAGAATGTGCCTTCTATCAGTGCATCCATTTGTAGAAGGGCATGCGTGCATTTGAATGTATGCCAGATAACAAATTAGGGTTACCCCTCAGAAGTGGAATAGTTAATAATCATGTTGGAGGAAGGGCAGATGAATCATTTAGTCTCATCAATCAAAAGGAGGGGCCTTCTTCTCCCCCTGTAAGAAGCAGACATGAGACAAATGTCCCCTGCTGTCCTGGAGAGTGAGTGACAGTCTAGACCCTATTTGGAATCCCTGTACAAAGGAGATCCGAGGAGTGTGTCTTACCCCAGACAAAGAAAGGAACTTAGGGCAGATCATTGAGTATACAAAATTGTCATACTGTCAAATCAGGCCAACATTTCCACATGCATAATATACATTTTCATCTAAAATGCTAACAACAATACATCTGAGACAATTCCTTTTACTGTGTAAATTCTCTATGAAGTATTAATATGTGTTACATTCATGCACAATAACTAAAAGGGTTCTGTATTTTTTAAAAAAAATATTTAGGGGGTTTGTCTTGTCAAAATTGAATTGTATCTCAAATTGAATCTTGTCCATGACTTTTCACAAGATAAACCTTTTTCTCACTGAATTGAATCTGGCCCATTATTAGGAATGAATGTAGCTCATTGAACCAGAGGAGACAAAACATACCCAGGAGGAGCTTTTAGCACAATTTTACAGAGCTAAAAATTTATAATGATGTCTTTACTCAAGCATTCACCAAATAGTTCTTTGAGTGAGTGAGTGAGGCTTGGAACAGTGTCAGGGGGCAGAATGTCTATTTATTCCACAAGCTCTACCTGAAAGCTTGAAAGTCAGTTTGCTCAGATTTTAATATGCAGATTCAGTTTTGCCCGTATCTTTTGTGGAAAGTTTGCCACCATTACAAAATTATCTATTTGGTACCTTCCTTAATGTAACTAATCATGTTAACCAGCATCAGAATGGGATATCGAGGCCCACAGAGGCATCCAATTCAAGTGTCCAGACCCCCCATAGCACCCCCTTCCCTTCCCTTTAAGCTGTGCCATGTACTTCCTTTGCTTGCCTGCAGCTGCCAAGAGGGATCTCATCATAGGGCAACGAACGGGTCAGGGCAATGGGTACCACGCAGGCCAGGGCCCACTGGGTTTTCTCCCAGTCCTTGCAAGAAAATGCACTCACTGATTAGTGGGGCTGCCACCTGGCACCTGGCCGGTAAAAATGTTGTTTGATGCCAATGTTATTTATAGGGAAAACAAATAATATAGGAAGGCCGGTATTTTTTTCCAAAAAAGGTGGCAACCCTATGGACTAAGTGGATAAAAATGTGAACATAATTTCTAAGCTTAGTCCATGAGTACATTTCCAAGCAAGGAAGTTAAGAGCTCTGGGTTGAGATCAGGATAGATCTGAGTATTGTCAGCATAGAGGTAGTATTGGAAACCATATGCGTTTATTAGTTTGCCAAGGGAGGAAGTATAGAGAGAAAATATTAAGGGGCCCAGGACAGAGCCTTGAGAAACCCCAACAGAAAGAAGTAGGAAAGAAGATAATACTCTTGGAAAGTTGCTGCATTAATATGACATGCTAAGTGTTATCACAACTGTTAAAAAAATAATTGGAAATATAGAATTGAATGTTTCTACAGGAGCAGTACAGCACATTCTGCATACATTTCAACACACCATGTCATTTACATCCAAAGCAAGACTGGACAGTGACCACAACATCAAAAGACAATACTTACAGTAATTACTTAGTACAGGTATGGGATCCGTTATCTGGAAACCCATTATCCAGAAAGCTCCGAATTACATAAAGGCCATCTACCATAGACTCCATTTTAGCCAAATAATCCAAATTTATAAAAATGATTTCCTTTTCTGTAATAAAACAGAACCTTGTACTAAACCTAGTATCGCCCCTGGGTTGATTGCACAGGATCAACATGCCATAACCTCTGACTTGGATTTGTGTGGATGAGGATTCATTTCAGAAGGACAATGATTTTATACATGTACCTAAGCTGTGTCAGGGCTATATTCAGCCCAGAGAAAAGCAAGGAGTGCTGAATTGCATGGCTTTCCGGCTCAACCAGACCTCAACTACTCTGGAAATCTGTTGGAACATTTAAAAAGGTAAAACATATTGAAACATCAAGATACTCTCTTTTAATAATGGCAAACACTTATCTTTATTAAAGGTTAAATGCCAGACAAAATGCAAATCATAATTAAAGCAAATGGTGGACATACCAAATATTTGATTGTCAGTAATTAAATGGCAACTAAAAGTCATCTGTATATAGGACTGCTATACCATTATGAGCAGCTCAAGATAGCTTAAAGGAACAGCAATCAGATGACATTTATACGGCAAAATGTGTTTACTGCTTTTGGTTTATTGAGATATCCTCACAATGTTTCAGGGGTCTTTCTCAAGTGTTCTGACCCCGAAACGTTGTGTCGGGATCTCAATAAACAAAAAGCAGTAAGCACATTTTACTGTGTGAGTGTCATCTGATTGCTGTTATTTCATCGTGATTTATATGGAGTTGCTGAGCAACAGAGTTCCCAGATAGAGCACCACAAAATTGCACACATTGAATTGGGATTCGTACATAAATGTATACAAGAGTGCTAAATAGGGCAACATGCTTTGAAATACTAACACAGGGAGTGACTATTGTAGATTATGCATTAGACTCCTGAAACACTTCAAATTACCAAGGATAATTTTAGGAGGCTTATGCAGTTAATGGGTTGAACATAATGCCATGGCCAGAAAACCATATGACTCATTTGCCAAAAAGTTGCCACCTTTTCTATTTTTTGGGGTTTTTCCCTATAAATAACATTGGCTTCAAGCAACATTTTTACCGGCCAGGCTGGTAAAATACCGGCCAGATGGCAACCCTACATATGAGGTAGTAATAGACAAGTCCTCCGAGGCACAGTTGAATGGCTGGCAGCGATGTGCACCTTGCTCTGGATAAACAAAAAGTGGTGTGAGTGCACAGTACAGCATCAGGTGCACAACCCACTAAACAAGTTAGGGGATGGTTATTAATAGAGAAAAAATATAAATATACAGGAAGGCCGGCATTTTTTTCCAGAAAAGGTAGCAACCCTAGTGATGAGCGAATCTGGACTAGGGGTAGGCAGAAAAATCTCGAACAGGCTCATGTCCAGAGCCCCCACAGTGCTACACCCAGGCCGGTGCCTCTTCTGGCTACCCCTAGTTCTGGTCCTGTGTGTGGGGGGGGCACCTATGGGCTTCTTTCTGCCCTTCTCTCACACAGAACTTTGTTCAGTGGGTTAGCTGCATGTCTCTGTGTTCTGAAAGAAGCATGTAACAAATGGGCACAATAAATGTTTTTTTCACTTTTCACACTGCACAGAAGTGTGTAAATGATCAGTTGATGGCCTTTTGAACGCTTGCTTGGGCATACAAGCATATGGGTAAAGTTACACTCTACCGAGTCGTATAATAATAGCATGTATAGCATGTATCAGATTCTTTGCATAGCATTCTCTGCCAGCTGCTGACATCTAATGGATGTTATTAGGTATCGCAAGCAGAGATGCTGTTTATAATGAGGTAAGTAAAAATGCCTATGAAGTGTGATCGTTGATACTCGAATGCATGTTCTGCACTGTCTAGTCACTATTTTAGTATTGCATATTGCATCTCTGTTTAACATTCAAGCTCCTATGTTACTATGTGCCACACTGATCAGGAGCAGAACTGGCACAGGCAAGAGAACTATAAAATGAAAATGTATGATATGATGCTTTATTTGCCTATGCCTGTGGGAAGTGGTAAAATACAAGAGATCCTCTGCACTCAACCCATTATCAATATATTAAGGACATTGAAACATTTTGTGCCTTAAGCTACTTAAAATGCCTTCCCCTTTAAACAAAACAGGGATTGTTTGTCCATATATTGCAATATATTTAAGCAGGCCAACTACGTCAAAGTCATCCCATATCTGGTCAGTCCTACACACAATCTGATTCATTAAAAATTGCTTCATTATACATTTTACAAAGGGACTAAGTTTTACCTGCAACTTACTCGCTGCTTTCAAAGTAAAACTCCCAAACTTGGCTGCCCTTTTATTAGACACCAGTGGGATCACCTGACTATCCCTGTTTTGTTTAAAGGGGAAGGCATTTTTAGTAGCTTAAGGCACAAAATGTTTGCAAAGTGCTCATTAAAAACATAATTTTTATGACATATCGTCTTTTAGTTTGCATCAAACTGCCTTCATAGTTGTAATATGTATGAAACGAATAGGTTATGAAATGGGGAAAGGTAACAAGGTAAGGTTTAGGAAATGCTATATATAGGAAACAATATTAAATATAATGTCCCAAAATCAACATCAATATAATGGGTCATTAGCTTTCATAGCAATTATGTAAAACTGTATATTAACGCAATACATAAGGAAAAACAATCCTATTCTGCTCCCCTCAATTAACATGCTCTACACATTTTACCTTCTTTCTATGTGCCATTTTTTCCACCCTTTCCCATCCCATGTGACTTTGTCAACCCTATTTATCTAAACCCCATGTGCCATGTCTTTCTTACCACCACAAGATGGAGAAACCACCAGGCTAACCAGCCTTGTAAACTATTGGAAAGATTACTTAATGCTCATTTGCCTGCCTAAATTTAGGCAAGATTTTTTTCTTGTGGAAAGTGTTCTCATAATACAAGTAAAACAAGATCAAGCCATGGCCCTTTACACAAGAATGGAAGTCATAATAGTTCCTCCTGGATGTTGCAGTACCTGAAACTGAATCTTTCTAAAACAGAACTCATAACAACATCACCTTCCACATGAACACACAGGCACACTGCCTAGGAATTATCTTAGACTCTCATCTGCCTTTTTCACCACAGATCCCAAAATCCTGTCATATTCAGCTGCAAAACATTGCCCAAATACAGCCGTATCTCATTTCAGATACAACTAATGCATTTATCCAGTCTCTAATTACCTCCCGCCTTGTCTACTGCAACCTACTCCTTGCAGACAATGTTCCCACTAAGGCGTGTGCTCATGCGCGTACACAAATTTTGAGGCTAGCATGCACAACAAATTGTGGTGCGCACAAAGAATTGTGTGAATTTGTTTAAAAAATAAAAATAGTGAATTCGTTCTGACCCGAGCACACAATTTTTAAAAACTGTGTACACTAGTTTAAAATGTGGGCACAAAATAATTTTGTGCAACAAAATTTTGTTCCAACAAGTCACCTTTCACAACTCCAGTCTGCTCTAAATGCTGCTGCTGCTAGACTCATCCATCTATCTCACAGGTGAATATCAGCTGCTAGAAAACAGGGTGCTTCTGATTCAGGTCACTGTTGCTGTATTCTTTGTGGCTGTGGATTCAGGTGTCTGTGTTACACCCTTAGTAATCAATAAAGCATAAAGGTGAATCAATCACAGCTCCAAGCAGTAGTTTTAAACTGCAAAATATTTATTAGGCGCAAACACTGCTAATAAATATTTTGCAGTTTAAAACTACTGCTTGGAGCTGTGATTGATTCACCTTTATGCTTTATTGAATATCAGCTGCTCCCATATGCATATCCTTTCACTGGCTCCCAATCTCCTCTAGAATCAAATTCAAATTACTAACACTCACATTCAAGGACAATGAAACCCCTCCCTATATTTCATCTCTGGATTCAAAATACACTCCCTTACGCAACCTTCACTCTGTTTCTGACCTTCACCTCTCTTCTCATCACTTCATCTCATTTTTGTCTACAAGACTTCTCTCTGGCTTCTGCTTGTCTCTGGAACTCTCTGACTCAAGCTGTCAGACTCTCTCCTTCTTTCCAAATACTCTCTAAAGACCCACCTGATTAGAGAAGCTTATTCAATGTATCAATTAATCATGTCATAAAGGTAATATTAATTCCAAATTAGTTTTTTAAAATCCTTATGTCTCAATTGTACCTTAACCCTTTAGTTTGTAAACTCTTGCGCGTAGGGCCCTCTAATCCTATTGTACTCCGTAAACCCTTGTTTGTTTGTTACTGTTTGTTCCCTGTTTGTTATTTATTGCAAAGCACTGCGTAACTTGTTGGCACTATATTAATAAACAATGATGATAATGAAATCCAATTCCTGGGTGATTGTAATGGCTCATTAGCAAGGGGGCATGAAGTGTATAGCCACAACCACAGCCCTTTAGCAGTAAAGATCTGTGTCCCCAAATATGCCACTGTAAATCCCCATCTTCTTTTCTGTTGATTCTCTGCACATGTTTTGTTCTGCTTTCAGTTAGCTTAACTTTCTGTATAGCCTTTAAGCTGGCCATAAATGCAAAGATCCGATCGTTTCGAACGATCAGACTTATCAGACTTCCCCATCTCCCGGGGAAGTCTGTTTCAGGTGTGGATCCAAAAGGTGTGTCACGTGTGGAGTAGTTCAAGTATCTGACAATTTTACCTGTAGTGTAACAAAGGAGATATACAGAATTAAGAGCTACATAAACTGCAACACTAAATCGGTTATATATCTGATAACTTGTCTTAAATGTTACAAACAGTATGTTGGTTGCACGATTAGGAATTTAAAAAATAGGATACGAGAACATCTCAATGATATTAGCTCTGATAAAGCAAATACTCCAGTGGCGAGACATTTCAGAGAATGTAATGGTGGCGATACTAAATGGATGTCTGTGCAGGGAATAGAAAGAGTTAGTTTAGGCCCGAGAGGTGGTGATTTACAAGCAAAAATCTTAAAAACAGAAGTGAAATGGATTTTCCAATTACGTACTAGACAACCAGAAGGGTTAAACTCCATCTTTGACATTAGTTGCCATTTCTAACGTTAATATTCTTAAAGAATAACGTATATTTCCTCTGGAACTTAATGCATATTGCTTGGAATCGCTACTTTAGTAAGCTGTAATGAATTAGTTACAAGTGTTTAGGAGTCTCCATGAAATTAACAATTGAGCTAAGTTAAATTGAATTATAAGACAAACTAGTAAATTAATTGAATGCCATAAATATCCCTTATATATATTTAAGATATGAAATGGGAAGTCATATTAAATCATATGTATATGTAGTATTAATCAGGAGTTAACTAGGTTGAACTGTTTTGTTTTTAAATGTTTCTCATAATTGATCAAACTGACGTGATTTTTTAACAGATGTGTATTTACCTGTAAATATGCAACATGAAATTGTGTGATTAATTAATTAATACACAGTTGTGTTGGGGGGTATTTAAATCCATTGTGTCATAACAGGAAATGAGGTCTCTGAGGAAGTGTTGTATCACGAAACGCGTCAGACCTCAGACGCTATGTTTACTAGATTGATACTATGTTTAAATAAAGTATAACATTTTTTTAACCAACCTGGAGACAAGCGATCAATTTTTGAAACCCAGGAGTGCGCTGCCTTTATTCCATTTTGTTCCCCATCTCCCGACCTGCCACTAACCTTTCAGATCAAATAAAGTAGAAAAAGAACAGATCAGCTGATGTTCTGCCCCTGAAGCTAGTGACAGTCTACCACTGAAGCTCGTCAGATGGACAATACACGCAGAGATATTATCGGCAGCCAACAGAAATTTTCTATCCTGTCCGACTGATCGGCATGGCACTACAGATGTCGGGACTCTCCACACATGATCTGAATAGAGGATTCGTACGATCGGATCTTTGCGTCTATGGCCAGCTTTAGTGAGTTTAAAAATGGATTTCATAGCGAAGATGCTAGTGATCTTGCGATTCAGTCAATTTGCATAGAGCGAGAAATTTAAAGTTGTATGGACGTCTTTATTATAAATGTTGCTGCAAATGGTTTAAGTTACACATGTCCAGAGAACCTTAATAAAGACAAGAGAGTTAATATAATGACCTATACATGAGCCCACTGTAAAATTACTGTTCCATATGTTATGAAATGTGTGGAGAAAACCCGTTACCCAAAAAAGTAAGTTAGGACTTTTGCAGGCTATCCCGCTTAAAAAAAAGGAAAAGTCGCCAGCGTTTTTGAAACTTTATTGCATTTTCAGCTCACAGGATATGATGTAAGTGACAGAAGATGGAGGAAGATCTAACTTCTTTTTAGCACTTTGCCTGGTTTGAGGTGGCGAAGTCAACTCTGGCGAAAGAGGTAACGTTCAGTAAAATCCGCACTTTAGTGAATTTGCGGAGTAACGATCGTTCGCCAGAGCGAAAAGTTGCCTGGATAGAGTGTGAATGAACGCTAGCGACGGTCCCGTTCGCTATGAATTGGCGCCTGTGCCTGTTAGTGAACTGGAGATGTCCCTGCGGGTGGCAACACTGACGAAAAGTCGCTAGCTTTAGCCACTTCGCCCTTTAGTAAATCTGCCCTAATCCTCCCCAAACCAACAGTGTCAAACTTCCAGAACAGGTTGACAGTGTAGAAAACGTGTCCCTGGTTCACAAAAAGTCTACAAATCTCCATACTGTAAAGCTGTTAGCGCAGCTATACAGACTGCATTTGCGAAGACTGAACCTCCTTCTACCTTCCGATTGGATAGTTAGCAGAAAGAAGGCTGAACATCCTCCTACTTTGTGATTGGTTAGGTAGCATCATGAACAGCCTTGTTTTACTGTTGCCTGTCAAATCGGAATGAAGTTGGAAGGGTCAAGTTGCTTCCTGCTTCCAAATTTTTCTTCTTTCACTCACCATTGATCTGTGGCTTATGAATCAGAAATGTTCTGATCTGACTCCTCTCCACCTCAGCATCTCTGCCTTTTCCTAGGACAGCTGACCCATTCATTAATAAAAAGTCCAGAAATCTGTGGAAGTAAAACTTCACCAATTATTTTGTTTTTTTATTTATCTGGATTATTTTTTGTAATGGTAATTTCAACAGCTGTTCTGGGGATCCTTTTACTGCAGCCATGTGTAAAAGGCAAACTTACACTCTCCAAATGAGGTTGCTCTAGAACTCCCACCTGTGGCTAAAAGGCTGCAGCTTAGTGAGAGTTATAGTTCAATAATACCTGGAAAGCTTTTCCCAATCATAAGACAATGTAAAGTGAACGAAAACAGTAAAAGGCAGATCAGAGAGAGGACAGGGAATTGCACACATCTAGGAAAAACAGCATTTTGATGTATTTTATTGTTGTTGTAGGTGTATTATATTTATGATTCACCCAGTATTTTCATTAGCGTGTTCTCCAAGTTATACATATAACTGGCTCTGTATTTATTTGGACATATTCTGGGGGTATGACACATTGAATTCACACTTTATTTCTCATGTTTTATTGCCATTATGCATGGAATTGGTACTGTCATTTTTCTGCCATGTGCCCTGGGTATAATATTCAATATATGGTTATGTTGGCCATACTCCCAAAGTTCAAGGGGCTTTGATATGATTTTGCTATGCCACTGGGTATTATACAAGGATATGACATTTTATTCTGCCAAATGTTCTCAGGGCAGCATCCATTAAACTGGCATTTTTTGAAGCACAATAATTTTCTCCACCCATTGGAGTCTATGGACGTTATTTGCACAGTGAAACCTGGCAAATAATTTCACGCATCACTAATTCTGGGGTACCACGCATTAGAACAAGTTTTTTGCTTGGGTGAATTTGCTTACAGTTTGACTATAACACGAATAGTAGAGGACATGTGTTTAATTAGCCTCCACAAACAAAAAAATTACCCTCCGCCTATGTTCCTCCCCTTGGCTCAAGGCAGGTATGAGAGAGGAGGAGATTAGAGTTAATAAAGTAAGGTGGGGAGAAGAGGGGCCAGATAACTTTTGTGTGTTTTCCCTACCAACCCCTTGGGTTGCCCAGCGACAAATCTTCTCTACTGCGCTTGACTAATCTCCCCGAAATGCCTTCCTGCCAGAAAGAATACGAATTGCTGGCAGGATGGCAACCGAATCACTTTGGATTAGTGATGGGCGAATTTGCGCCGTTTGGCTTCGCCGAAAAATTTGCGAATTTCGCGCGAAATGGCGAAAAATTCGCAAAACGGCGCCGGCGTCTCGTTTTTGACGCCGGCGCCTGTTTTTGACGCCAGCGAATTTTTTCCGCGAATTTTTAACTAGTTTAAAGGGTAAGGCATTTTTCAGTAGCAGTATGCACAAAATGTCGCTGTCTTAAATATATTGATAATGGGTTGAGTGCAGAGGAATCTTGTATTTGTCTATGTTTTTTGTGGTCACACCCTCATTGCACCCCCGCCTAATGATTTTAAAAACTAGTGGTGAGCACAACTTTCCCCTGTTTGTTATAGTTATACAGGAGCAGTGACCAGCTCCATGTTGTAGCTCCCACCCCCTCCAACTATAGTCAGGTGATCCCACTGGTGTCTAATAAAAGGGCAGCCAAGTTTGGGAGTTTTACTTTGAAAGCAGCTAGTAAGTTGCAGGTAAAACGTATTCGTCCCTTTTATAAAATGTATAATTAAACCATAGAATTCTTAATGAATCAGATGAAAATTGAGCATAGGACTGGCCAGATATGGGATGACTTTGACGTAGTTGGCCATCTTAAATATATTGCAATATATGGACAAACAATCCCTGTTTTGTTTAAAGGGTAAGGCATTTTTTAGTAGCAGTATGCACAAAATGTCGCTGTCTTAAATATATTGATAATGGGTTGAGTGCAGAGGAATCTTGTATTTGACTATATGTATTTTGTGGTCACACCCTCATTGCACCCCCCCCTAATGATTTTAAAAACTAGTGGTGAGCACAACTTTCCCCTGTTTGTTATAGGATAGAAACACCTACATATCTACCTTGATATAGAAATTGCAATGTCAAACTGTTTCATCTTGTCCTAGTGAGATCTTTAGGGGTATTAAATGTTGATTATTAAAGCACAATTATCATCAGATGTGCACTGAAGATTAAATAGAATGGAAGCCTGTCAGGCGTAAGAGAAATGCTGCAAATTGTAATTAGCCATCTCACATTATCATGATTAGCTCATGTTCCTAACTAAAAACCATTTTAAAACGCTCATTTGACAAATCTGTGAGTGGCTAATATTCAGTTATGGCAACATTAAATTTAGTATCATGAATAATGATCTAGATTAGGGAAATAAGAGCCATTTTTAAAAGCAAGGTTCACAAAATACGGTGACAAATAGTCTCCCCAAGGAAATTAATAACTGACCTGTAAAAATGGGTCCCTATATCCATCAGTACGTTTTAAGGAATGCTTTCTGTTTTTCAGTTATAGAAGGGGAAAATGTTGGCAAGCGTCTCCACACTTACTATGGTGGTAGAGGAGAAAGGTTGTGAAAAAAAGCCTGTAGGGTTCCAACAAGGGTTAACCAGAAGAGGCATGTGTCTAGGGCACAACGGTGGGTGGGCATTGTGCACTTACCTCTTCTGTCAGGCTTGGCCACAGGTGAGTGGCTGGTAGTTAGGAGCCTTGGTGCTGTATAAAACAAGTACAGCGGGTATTTGAGGTTTTGATAGGCCGGAAACATGTTATGCAGAATAGTATTTTAATAATGAAAAGTATGGCAGTATAACAGATGAACCAAAAGATAAAAAATACAAGTTCTTACACCGGTCGGTGGTCAAGGGCAGGCAACAATAAAGCAAGTCCGAGAAACAGGCTGAGGTCGGGCGCAGGCTGAAGGCAATAACAAATCCGTATGGCAGGCCGAGGTCAGAGGCAGGCTGATGGCAGAGGGTAGTCCAGTAAACAAGCCAAGGTCAATTACCAGGAGATCCAATAGAGAGCAGGTAAGGGGAACTGTAGCAGAGAACAAAGGCACAGGGAGCAAGGCAGGAATCTCAGGAACAAAAGCAGGAATCTCAGGAACAAAAGCAGGAATCTCAGGAACAAAAGCAGGAATCTCAGGTACAAAAGCAGGAATCTCAGGTACAAAAGCAGGAATCTAGCTTGGGAGCTTCAATGATCAAGCACCGGGGTAACATTAGTAACAGGCTTATAAAGGCCCTTAATTATCAAATTACCAACACCTGGTAGAGCAAGAAGGAGGAGGTGAGAAAACATAAAAGGTAGAAAGTCTTTCATCATACCAGTAGAAGCAGAATCCAAAGGTCTCCAGTTGCTCAATGAGAAAATGCAGGAGCTTGTAAGTGTAAAGTTCAGAGTTCGATCCCAGGTAGCTCCTGACATCTTCTGTATGACTACCCCTAGTTGCATACAGTGCCCAGTCGGCTCTACCCAGAACTGGTAGGTAAAAGTAAAAGATTTTCTCAAGTGTTGGTGTGGAAAATGTAATCATTCATTGGAAGTGATTTTTTAAGTACTGTAAAAAGAGTGTTTCATACATTATTTCTTGGCAGGAGGTTACTCATTAAGAGCATGTGAAGTCAGAATATAAGAATTTAGGGTAGGGTATAATGCAGTGCATAAGTATCTGGTTTGAGAGCTTGCGTAAAAGTTGAATGGCAAAAGTTATTTTCTTAACAGCAAATGTGACAGCTGATTTTTAGAAGCAGTAGTGTTCTTAGGTAGCTATTTGCATAAACCTAAGGCAGCATCAGACCTAAATACAGCCCTGTATAAACCTATATTTGCAGCAAAACAATCCTATTGGTTTTTTTTTTTTTAATTATATAGGGTAACTATAGGGTAAGCCAACTCCCCAATTTAGGCCTTTCGGACTCTAGGCCTCCCACAACAATGGAGTATGTTTCCTTTATAGTTTGTCACTGCCCTACAGGTACCTAAAAGAACAGATATCTTTGGGTAAAGAAGGTGACCTTTTGTAGTGAGAAAGGTATTCCCAGAGTTTTGGGATGGTTTTGATAAACTGGGAGGTTTTTCGTTCTGGGGTGATCAAGTTAATAATCTGTGGCTATTAATGATTATAAGTGCCATTTTTATCTGTAATCACCTTTGTAGAATGAAGAGTACCCCGTGGCTGTTTTACATATAATAATGCCAAATGACCCCAGTCTATTTCTGCTTTAAAGGACCAGTAACATCAAAAACATTTTTTAAAATTAGTTTGTATATAACGAAAAATAAACACCAAGACATATTTAACTTTAAAATAGCATAGTCTTTTTTTTAGAAATAACTTACCGAAACTCCGCTTGCGCTTCTCTTCAGATCCATCGTGCAACGCTCAATTTCTCCTTCCTATCCTCCTATAGAAGGCAGGGAGGAGAAATCGAGCACCGCAAGTGGAGTATCAGTAAGTTATTTATTAATAAAGACTTTGCGATTTTAAAGTTAAATATGTCTTGGTGTTTTTTTTTCTTATATACAAACACATTTTTAAATATTTTTTATGTTACTGGTCCTTTAAATGTCTTCTATTTTTACACATAGGATAGAAAGAACATATGTTTATCAAAGCTATTAAGCGTTTCCAGACAACTTTGTAAAGAGCAAAAACCTGGATGATTTGCACCTGTTTATTTGCACTTTGCACCATGCTTTACAGTTATACAAGTGTCCTTTCAGGTGTGTTGTGTGAGCAGTGGCATATGTGGAAGCAGACACTGGTGTCATGGGGGAGCCTGGGGAAAAGGGGGCCCAGACTGTGGGGTAGCCACACAATGAAAATTTGGAGGGGAGGGTCAATGGAGGTTGCAAACCACACGGGGCCCCTTCAAAGATGTTTCGCAGGAGGGCCCGACCCAGTGTCGCTATGCCACTACACCTGAGGCAGGGTTCTCATCGACCTTCATGGCAGTAATATCACTGATTATGGCATAGTCCCTTTTCCATTTGCCTTGCCCAGCTGCCCTATGGCTTTTATGTTACAGCCCCTCTTCAATCTCTATATATGTTCCAGATTCCTCTGACTTTTCCCCAATAGTATTTAAAGATACATATATGCACACCTGGTCTCTCCTTTGTTACTGTCCCCGGTGCTGCAGAGTTTAGGAGGACAGCACCTCCACCCAGGGCCGGATTTACATAATGGGCGCCCCTAGGCCCACTGCCGTTCGTTGCCCCTGTCCCCTTCCCTTTATTCTTGTAAATTTTCATCAATGGGGATTGGTGCATGGGAAGGTTAAAAAATGAGTTTAAAAATCCAGCACATTCCAGTGTTTTTGGACCAATGTGGGTGTGGTTGGGCATCATGCCGCCCCCCTAAAATCCTGCCGCCCTAGGCCCGGGCCTAGGTGGCCTTTCCACAAATCCGGGCCTGCCTCCACCATACATAGAATAAATTAAAGAACTCCAGCACATGGATAGAATCCTTAACCGGGATTTGCCCTGTGTTTACTTGTGCCAAGCCAAACAACAACGTTTTGGGCCGGGCCCCATCGTCAGGTCCTGTGCTGGAGTTCTTTAATACTTCCCAAAAAAGTGAAATTTTTACATGACTTAAAGGGGAAGGAAAGGCTTCATACAATAACCAAATGTTAGGTACCCCCAAGTGATTGTATTGACTTGCCTGAAAACCTGGGCTGGAGCTCCTATCAGCAGAAAAGTGCACCGGCCCGGGTTATAGCAGTGAGCACCACAGAGCGATCTTCTTCCATCTTCCTCTTTCCTTCGTGCGGCAGCGCATGCTTAGTAGAATGAAAAGCCGAACTTTAACTAAAAAGTCGGCTATTTCATTCAACTGCGCATGCATTTGCCCTGGGAAATTTGAAGAAAGAAGACGCTGGAAGAGGATTTCTCCTTTGTGCTCACTAGTATAACCCTGGGCCGGTGCAGTTTTCTGCTGATAGGAGCACCGGCCCGGGATTTCAGGTAAGTATATACAATCACTTGGGGGTGCCTAACATTTGGCACCCCAAGTGTAAAAAGCCTTTCATTCTCCTTTAATACCAGCACAAAGTGCCAGAATGCATAATTTCCTTGCACTTTATCTAAGGCAGGGGTCCCCAACCTTTTTCACCCTGTGAGCAACACAATACGTGAACATTACCGCAAACATAATTTTTATTAATAATAAGCATATACTCTAAATTAAAATGATATATAATATCAATCAATGTGAGATCTGGCACTGTGTGTTTTCTGCCATTTTTTGAATGTCTGGGGTGTAGTTTGTGACAGCCAGCCTCATGCATTCGCAGGAGCAAAAAGGTAGAGGAGAATCGTGGCACATGAAAAATGGGAATAGAGGAAAGGGGAAAAAAGTAATGTAGGATGTTGAACTTCTTGGAAATAGATTCCACAGGTGCAGTGATCAGGGCTGAAACTAGGGGTAGGCAGGGTAGGTGCCCGCCTAGGGTGCAATTACGGGGGGGGGGGGCTGCATTTTTAAAGGACAAGGAAAGTCTAAAATAGAATAAGGCTAGAAATGCTGTATTTTGTATACTAAACATAAACATAAACTTACTGCACCACAAAGCCTAATTAAACAAATGATTTATGCTTGCAAAGTTGGCCACAGGGGGCTGTCATCTGTCATGCTTGGTGTGGTCTGGGCTGCTTAGGGATCGTCATAAACAAAGCTGCTTGAATTCTGCATGGCTGGTAAGTAAGGTGGGGGCTCCCCCTACTGTTCATAAGTAGGATTGTTTCCCTGCTCAGCAGTTAGGGACTGTCTGAGAATTCCTATCCACAGCAGTAAATGAAGGGAGAATTTCACTGCATACAGTCAGGTTTCTTATAAAAACGGTACACATTTTTTAATTAAAGTATATTGGAGATAGGTTTCTTTTTCATTAAAGAAAGTAAAAATGGGATTTTATTTTTTTGCCTTTCCTTGTCCTTTAAGAGACATTTTTTTCTTTGTTTTTTTAAACCTTGGTTTGCTTGGCCTTTATTAGTTTTTCAGTTTTATAAACCTCCTGTTCCATCCCCTTCTTGCCCGTGATTCGCACTGCAGGCAGAAACCTTCCTCTTGACTTCTGCTGGCACAGGTTTATATTTGTGGGCAATATGATGGATTTTTGGCTGCTGCTGGCACAGGTACAAATTAGGGGGAATATGATAGATTTGTTTGGCTGCCGCTGGCATAGGTACAGATTGGGAGTAACAATATGATGGATGTTTTTGCTTATGCTGGCACAGGTACAGATTGGGGCTTGGGGCAATCTGAGGAATTGACTGCTGTTGGCACAGGTACAAATGGGGGCAATATGCGAGGTGCTGGCACAGGTACAGAGGAATATGAATGATAAGGGGAAATGGTAATGCAGGACCTGGTTGGGGGGGCACTGATTGAAGCCCTTGCCAAAATACCCTGGTCTGGCCCTGGCAGTAATAGAAGTGGATGAGTAGGTGGCACAAAGGAGACTGGGCAGCATGGAAATAGTAATCATGTGGAGTTGGGAATGATGATGGTACAACAAGGTAATAGGTGAGGGAGAAGAAGTTACAGAGAATGTGGCATTATCAGAATTGGCACAGTAATGGCAGGGACTAGGGAGAAGGGCTCACTGTGGGCTGGCATATGACATCAAGGCGTCAGAAAAAAATTGTGCTGGGTTGGGAAGGGAGGGATAGAACCTATTGCGGCTGCGCTGTTATTAGTGCTCAATGCTGGATATGCAAGCATATAATTTCTGCCAGCAATAAGATTATTGTTAGGCTACAGAGTGCTCCCTTCTTTCCATACCAGTACTGTTTCACCCAGTAGAGCCCTACTCACTAGCCCTGTGTAATAGGAAGCATTTTAATAGATTGTGTGCCTGCGAAATCCCTTCTCCCTGACTCACCATAAGAAGCGTATATCACAGTTTAAATTCAAGCACGATCCTTTCTATATAGCCAACCTTCTGTAGTATGTGTAACGGTGAGTTAACAGTGAGTTATAACAGCGTTATCTTTTCTCTCCATTCTCTTCCTGCGCTTCCTACTCACTGCTCCATCACAGAAGGACTAATCGCTGTTATAACTCACTGATCGATTTGACAGGAGGCTCACAGAACCGATAGGTGGAAGATGTTGGCAATTTATGAGAGACTATGAGGGCTAGGGAGAAAGTATCACATTGAAACTGTTACTCGTCAGTAACGTAACTAGAGGGGGGCGGGCCCTGGTGCGGGACGTGCAGCCGCCTCCCCCGCCCCCCTCCGCACGCAATTTCCCACCCGGATTCCAGTGGCGCGCGAGCTCCCCGGTAGTTCCGCCACTGTTACTCGTACTACAGAAGGTTAGCTATATAGAAAGGATTGTGATTGAATTGAAACTGTGATATACGCTTCTTATGGTGAGTCAGGGAGAAGGGATTTCGCTGGCACACAATCTATTAAAATGCTTCCTATTACACAGGGCTAGTGAGTAGGGATCTACTATGTAAAACAGTACTGGAATGAGGCTGGAAAGAAGGGAGTGCTCGTATTGCTGGCACAGTGCCGGAATCCACTTTGCTAAATAGACACCTGCTGATAATCTTTTGCACGCAACACCAAGAGGAGCTGCAAGGCCACTGGAGAAGCTCAAAAATGTTACATGGGAAGCTTCTGTGAAAGACCCAGGTTGCACTGGGGACTGTAAATTAAATGACTTGTAAAGAAGACTGACCACAGGAGGGCAATAGAATACATACTTTCCTCTATAGCAACCTTATGCGTGAGAATTAACAAACAGTATCAGCAAAAACAGTGTGAATAAACCCCTTGCTTCCTGATGTCCTTATGCACCTGAAAGAACTAATGATCTCTACTCAATTTGATAAGATAACACATGTTTCCAAGGTTTGCTAAAAACAGAACAATCAGGGCCAGAACTAAGAGTAGGCAGAAGAGGGTCATACCTAGGGTGCACTGGTGGAGGGGTGCCAGCCAGGCAAGTACAGTACCTCTTCCTCCCTTCCCCTAGTTCAGACCCTTGTGTCCCCCACCTTGACAGCTCTTCTCCTATCCTCTGCAATCGTTGGCACGTACATGCAGTCTTCTTTGCACGCACGTGCAAGTACACTCGTTCATGCACGTGCGCAAGGTTGGTTAATAACGGGAAGGTCGTCTCCCATAGACTCCATTTATATCAAATAATTAAAAATTTTAAAACATATTTCCTTTTTCTCTGTAATAACATACAGTACCTTGTACTTGATCCCAACTAAGATATACTTGTAATTAATCCTTATTGGTGGCAAAACAATCCTTCTAGATGTATTCAATGTTTAAATGATTTATTAGTAGACTTAAGGGTTGGAGATCCAAACTACGGAAATACCTCTTATCCGTAAAGCCCCAGGACCCAAGCATTTGGGGTTTGATATCTGTAAATATTATACTTTAAGGGGCAAAGTGAATTTTCGAATTAAAAAACTTTGAATTTTGAAGTAATTTTTGGGTACTTCGACCATCGAATAGGCCAAATTCGAATTCGATTCGAATTGAAAATACTTCACAAATTCGACCATTCAAAAATCGAAGTACTGTCTCTATAAAAAACGTAGACTTCGACACTTCGCCACCTTAAACCTGCTGAATTGCTATGTTAGCCTATGGGGACCTCCTAAAACCTATAGTCAGTATTTGGCTAAGTTCTGAGAAGTCGAAGGATTTTTTTGTAAAAACGTACGATCGTACGATTAAATCGTATGATTCGAAGTACGATTGAAGTACGATCTTAAAAATCCTTCAACTTCGAATGTCGGACTACCCAATTCTGTGGTCGAATTTCAACGTTTTTTTCACTTCGAAATTCGACCCTTGATAAATCTTCCCCTTTATGTGAAATGTAGTTTCAGAGGGCATTTGTGTCATAGCAGTGGATTTCTCTGATTTCTCAGGCCAGGGTCTTGCTGGTCTATTTAATGATTTGTTTTTACCTTTAGATATATACCCTAACGCTCCTCTCTAAGCAAATTCGATTTGCTCAAAACAAAATATAACATGAGGTCTTTGCTGTGTTATTAACAGTAAAACAAGAATTTCACATCCAACCCATTTGAAAAAGTTATAATATTCCTTAAAACCTGTTGTCTTATGTTATTTTGCCAAACTTTATCTGCATATTCCTGTTTATTTCATTTGGAGTAACTCTGACAGGGCTAATTTATCCACTGTCTGTAAGGAAATCTATTAGACATAAAGCTATGTATAATGTCCCTTTAATGCTTGATAGGGACATTTTACACACACACACATCCTTTGTTGGAGAGACATGAGTTTGTGAAGTATGTTAGGAATTCCAGTCATTCCTGAAGTCAGTCATCTGTAACGAATGGTGAAATTGCTACTCTTGACAAAGGTACCACTATTCCACATGTCACTCTAAGGGCAAAACAGTATACATTTCTAGAATTATTCATTACTCATATTGATGCTCAAACAAATTGAAATTCCGAAAAAAAACTTTACCAGGGCAAAAATATATGGGTGTAACACCTAGGATTGCCCTTGTTTTTTTTTTCTCCCACCTGTGTACTTTTTGAGTGTGCATACCTGCATGTTTATGTGGACAGTTCAATTTGTGGACCGAAAATTTGGAAGATTACAAGAAAGTGGCTGGGTTTATGGCAGATAGGAGTTTGCCCTTAAATTCAGATTCAGAATCTTGGAAAATGTGTCAGTATTACATGGATTTTGAGGGAATTTTTTTTCTGTTGTATCCACCTCATGCCTACAGAGAGACTTATTTAGCATTATATGCATCCATAAATGTCGTGAACTAGGAGGCAAGCTGTTTTGGGCACCCGTTAAGGCAAATTTAGTGTAGAATTCTTCTATTAGATTGTAAGCTCTTTTGAGCAGGGCCCTCATTACCTCTTTACCTTGGTTTTATATTTATGCAATCTGTATGTTCAGTGTATACAGTCATGTATTGTACAGTGCTACAGAATATGTTGGTGCTTTATAAATACAATATTGTTACTGCTACTACTAATAATAATAATATGGGCACTAAATGGAAGACCAAAAGATGGTAAAGATGGCAAGATGTAAATGTCGGCACTGTGTCAAAACTGTGGACACCTTCATTTTACTCTAATGCTGTAGTATTATTACAAAATAAAGAATTAAGTATACTGCCAAGTAAACAATAAAATGCCTCATATAGTAAATTAATAAAATTATTACTTTTTACTAAATATTGATTGTATTTCTGCACAAAGAATGATAGAAAAACAACTTTTAAACTAAACATCACCCATTCTATAGCTTACTTGAGATGTATTACTTAATTAGTGCTTAAATTATTTTCACTCCACCCGTGCCAGTTTAAAGCTGTCGATAAAATCTTTAATGCTGGAAGTAGAAGCCCTGGTGGTTGAATGGAATAATGAAATTGCATATTAAGAGCAACTTCAGTATTATAAAATACATTCTACAAGTTTATACAATATTTATTCAGGGAATCATTTCAGAAGGTATTGTAACAGCATTTAGGTGCTGAACCACTACTTTGTGCTGAGGACCCTCCCAAATCTAATGCCCATACATCTCTAATAGCGCCACTTCTTAAAGGTGTCCACAAATGTAACAATAACAATCCTTCCTGCAACCATTGGACGTGTCAGAGCTGAATCGTGAGATATACATGTAGAAACAATAGAATTCTACCTGTAGCTCACGATTCAGCAGTAACAGTGGCCGAAGTTGAAGGCGATTGAACGAAATTTCCTACGGCCCATCGACGAGCCGACTTATATCCAAGTCTTCTGCCTATATTGATCTTCTTGTCTCCCACCATACATGCACCGAATATCATACGAAAATAATTTTATTTTGAAAATTCAGACCCATAAAATTTGGTCAAGACGTTACAGCTCAGCATTAAGCATAAGGTGGATGCATGTGTAGCTGCACTTGCAGACAGATACGGGAACTAATGTGGCGAGAGTTAGGTAGGTGTGCCAGTCTTCCATAGCAAGTACCAGTAATACCCCTTTTAGGAGCACTCACCAGAAGCTCCAAAATTTCCCTTACTGGAGTCTACGTTCTCTTAGATCTCTAATTTTTGATGCTCTTCAACAGAGAAGAAGGAGTCAGAGGAAAAGATAATCTTGACCACAGGTTTTAAGCTAGCGCCACACAGGGGCTGAAATTGGACTGCTGAAATACATAGGCTGAAATCCACCTGTAGCAGCTGCCTATGGCCTCGGGAGGAGTCCTCAGCTACTCAGTTGCTGCCAAACAGGAGTGCACAGGGCACACAAAAGATAAAAGATCAACTCTGTAGTATGCAATAGGATTCTTCCAAACGGATCTGTTATCTACTGGGTATCTTGTGCTTGAATGGCTCCCCGACTGCATTAACCAGTGTGTGTGCGGATCCGTTTTCTATACACATTCGTTGCTAATGGACCCGACTGGTTAAACGGAAGAAACGCACCACCAGTTGCAGGATTGGTAATCTTCAGGTGTGCGGTAAGAGAAATTACATTGCCCCCATGGCTACACAGCAGCTTGTTAATATAGACTGTTGTTTTGTTTCTATAGCTAACACACCGATTTTACTAGTGGAGGACAGCATTACATTATATTGTCATTCCTCTAAAATACTTTAATTTTTTTGGTATTACTGTTCCTTTAAGTGATGTGCTCTATCCAGCTTTTAAGGTTACAGTAGCCATGTTTTTTTATCCAGAAAAGCATCCTGGATGACTCCTTGTCAGTAATTGAAATATAGCAAAGACAAAGCTAATTTCTCTAATCTGAACCTCTTCCTTCTTTCAGCCATAAGGTTAATAACAAAAACAGAGTCCAATCTGGTATTCATAATTCACCCCTTACCTTCTGAACCCAAGGAAATAGTCACTTAGGTACTTTTGAACATCACTGCAATATGCCTCTCCCTATACTCATTTCCCTTTTATTATTGTACCTTTTGTTTTATATATAAAGGTATCCAGAATGCTCGGGACTCAGGGTTTTCCAGATAATGGATCTGTAACTAAAATCTTCTTCTACTAGAACACCATGTAAACATTAAATAAACCCAATAGGATTGTTTTGCCTCCAATAAGTATTAATTATATCTTAGTTTGAATCAAGTACAAGGTACTATTTCATTAATACAGAGAAAAAGAAAATAATTTTTATTTGGATAAAATGGAGTCTATGGAAAATGGCCTTTCTGTAATTCTGAGCATTCTCTCTCATATCGTCCAGGTTCTTCAGGTGATGGCTTTGATCCACTCATGTCGTGAACTCTATTCTATTTTACAGTTTTTTTTTTAGTTTTATATTTTATTCTTTGTGTTATCTTCCACACTATAGAAATACCCATATCGACAAATACAAAAGTCTAACTGGTTGCTACAGGATGCTGGCCTTGTGCAAATTTGCACCTTTGTTAGTAAATGAAGTCCATGCATGTAAATGTGAAGTAACTGTCCTTTACAAAGACACAAGGGCACACACAATGGTTTCTCTCTGAATAGCTAAAGTTAAAGATCACCTAGCCTTCAAAGATCCTCTAACCATGACTGGAGCAGTAGCACTAGTTTATAAATAACTTTTTCCAACACATTATATAGCATAATGAAGTGCTTTGAACCTGAATTGATGCTAATTAACACAAGACTGTTAACACCGTGTACAAAGTTTAAATAACCCTTTAATTGCTGAGACTGTGTAGAGAAAGACCAGAGGGATAAAAGGGAACCCAAGGAAGCCCTTGTATACATTGACACCCCATGTGAGAAATAAAGAGACCAGTCTGTATTTCTCCTATCTTGTTAAAGGTTAGATTAACCATGTTTTTGCTATAAACTAATCATAGGTGACATATATCTAATCATTGTCCATAAAAAAGCAATCATTGGCAGTCATATATCCTACCTTCTCTCTCTCCCTCTCACTGCTTATTCTTTTCAGAAGTGGGAGACACATTGGGCACTAACACAGTCAATTCTTATGGACCATACCAAAAGCACTGTTCATTTATAACACAACACCACTCTCAACATCTAGGGGCAGATTTATCAAAGGTCAAGGAGAATTTTCTAATTAAAAAAAATAGAATTTGGAGCTATTTTTTGTGTACTTCGACTAGGGAATAGTCCAAATTCGATTCGAATTTGAAAAAAATTCGTACCTTAATTCTTCTAGACAATCATATAAACATTAAATAAACCCAAAAGGCTGGGTTTGCTTCCAATAAGGATTAATTATAGCTTAATTTGGATAAAGTACAAGATACTGTTTTATTATTACAGAGAACTTTTTTGGCAATTTGAATAAAATGGAATCTATGGAAGACAGTCTTTCCCTGAGTCTAAGCTTTCTGGATAACGGGTTTCCAGATAATGGATCTCATAGCTGTATTTCCATTGATAGCCCCCTTTCTCTTTATTTTTCTATTTATCACTGGAGATAGGTCGTCAGCAGTCTGTTTACCATTAAAATGCTAAACCTCTTTTCTGAACAATAATGTATGAACTAAATACTATATCTTAGCTATAAAAGTACAAATCTTGTACTGTACAATGCAAGAATGGCTACAGGAAACTCTCATTTTAAAAACCATTTGTTAGTATAAAGTCCCTTTAATAGTGTGTAGCCTGTTACCTTTGTTGTTATATTATTTCTCCCATAATGTCTGCACAAAAATACAAAAGCGCAGATAAAATCTTTGTAAAGTTTTTTGGCCTAATGTTTATTATATTTTACTTAGTGGAGATAAAACACATATGTATAGATTTAAAAAATTGAAATGTTGTAGATTATGTGCATTTCCACACTTTTTTGTACTTGAGCACAGATCTTCTCTAAAAAAAATAAGTAAAGGAATGTATACACAGATATATAAAATATCTTAGAACAGAAAAAAATGCAGTCAAATGATGTCGAAATCCCTCCTTGCTGACAGATTCACTGGTGGAGTGCATGTAGTTAAAAAACGGTTGAAATTCCCGCCCCTGCCCCCCCTCCTTCCCTTTCAACAAAACAATTCAAAGATTCCTTCTTTTATTCTGGTGAAAACCCAACTGTTACCAGGATACAAGAGGATCTTTTATGGTACAGCCTTGTTTTCCCAGCACTTTTTATTTAGCTTTTCGTGGCATGCTTTAAATCTTCCAGGATCTTATATTTCAGGAGTTTTTGAAGAGTTTAATAAGGGCAGTCCATTTCAGAAGAGAGGCATTTCAGGGGGGGTAAGAAGGAGATTGGATGGTGAGATTTGATGTGGTATTTGTTTGCTCAGAATGGGAAGGAGTTTTTTATGCAGACATGAGTGAGCATCAGAAATGAATTTTTCATAGAGTAGTGAAACCAGGAAAATTATTCACTTACATGTAACCTTTAAAGGACCTTCACTGATTTGTAAGAGTATTGCAAGTACTGCTGTATTGTTGTGTATATGTGCTTTACAGGCTTTGCTCTGTTAGGGGGGTTACAGGCAGCAATTACATTTAGGAATGGAGTTTCTTTAGTGAGATAAGTCTATTTCTCTCAGGATGGATCAATTCAATGTTTAGAGAAGAGGCAACTATGCACTGGATTTAAATTTGAGATACTGTTTTTTTAACTAATTTTTATTTTTTATTTGGATATTTTGACTGTGATTAATGATTTATTTTAAAAGACATTATATGAGTAAATTGTTTAAAGTGCAGTTTTATCTGAGGTGTTTTGGCCTGGTTTAACTGTATCGGCAATCAATAGCAAAATTTGTTTTTAACACTGTTAGAAGAAGAGATGCCTTCCCATTATACTCAGCAAGCAATAACAGTTCTAAGCCTGTTTGGTGTCTTGGCTGCCATCATGGCCTCTCTTTCAGTCATACTGATCTTTCAGGTCCAGGACTCAGTAAAACAGGGGGAGTTTGGGGCGGGTTTGGGCCCAGGAGCTGGTAGGTTCTTGCTGCCAGCGTCTGCAGTCTTGGCTGCTCTGTGTCTTGCTCTCAATGCCAGTTGCCTTCTGCTCTGTCTACTTCATTCATACTTCACCGCTGAGGTTGGCAGAAATGACTCTGAGTCTGGGAGGTAAGTTGAAATATTTTTTTTACATAATAATCGTGTGCCTAAATATGAATTAGAAGGGATATATTTAATTTTATTTTGAATAAAATTTCGATAAAACACATTGGCATAGGTTGTTCTGTTCATGTAGACATCACATGTATCTGTTTAAATGTTAATCTAATGATAAGAGTTTAATTAGCAGGGATAAATCAAAACAGGATAGGGAGGCCTATGCTTATAGCTCTTCACAACCCTCACAATGATAACAGCTGGCCCTGAATTCTGAAGTCCACTCATGGGTTATGTAATAAAAGGCACTACGTTTGCCCAGGAGCAGTAACCCATAGCAACCAATAAGATGACCAGTAAATCCTAACTGCAGATTGGTTTCTATGGGCAACTGCTCCTGGGCAAACTAAGTGCTTTTTATTACATATGGAGGTTGGTGCACAAAGTGCTTTGAGCAGAGTAAATGTCTGTGCAGTTAACTTCCAGTTATAGTAATGGAAATTGCTATTGGACCATTGATTCCTATTGGCTGTACACAAAGAGAATTATATGAACTGCAGATCCTTATTGGAATATCATATATACTATAATATCCATCAGTGCAGAGTGCTATAGAAATGTGTTAGCAGTGTATAAATGCCAGAAAATTATCCTTATTTGTGCAGCCCCACAGGTATCAGTGATGCCACATGTCTGCTAAAGCTTCTCTATCTATAGTTAAACCACTAGGAACAGTGCTTTATAGAACTCCTTTACCTGTAAAGACATTAGCCATTATATCAAATATATATCAAAATGTTAAGTTTTTTTAGCTGCAGTACCACTAACATTGGACAAAGACCATTTTCCCATTGGGCTTCAACAGAACAATGGCAGAAATGTAATTGTGCTACAGATCATGTTTCAAATGAGCATCTCCTATAAATGGCAGACTCCTCTTTTGAATCCTTTAAACAGTTCATTATAATAGTTTATATAAGACTTATTTTATTTGTATACTGCTTCTGGGAAGCGTTTTTGTTTTACTTTACTGGTTTGCAGCAAACAATTCCCTCCACCAGCAGCATTATTCGTGTAACTCACATTCTCCATGCATTTCAAGAGCCATGCTTTTTGCCTTTTGAATCTCTGCCCCAGATTTCAAATGCTCACCCTTTGTTCTGACCAGTTGCTGACTACAATGGCTTAGCGTGAAGCTCTTCCAGTTCATTAGCAACTGTCCGGGCCTTAAAGTGGTAGTTCACCTAAAATGTAACTTTTAGTATGATTTAGAGTTAGACAGTAGTATCGACATGAGAGATTATGTAGGTCAGAGACTTTATCTGCCATGTAGCAGCATGCAAAAGATTTTGTTGGATTCTACTAAATCTGATCCTCTATGCTCTCTTTTTCATTGGAATGTTTTGTTGTTTTCATTCCCCTGCTTCAGATTCTATTTGATGAGAACAGCTTATCACCTAATAAAGTGTTGAATCTCCCCATAGACATATATGGTTTTTTCATGTGCTAAACCATGGGATACCTTTATCTCATTGAATTGTACCTGGCCCATTGCAGTGCATTTAAATTAGAAGCAGAAGCCCCTTCCAACATGTCTCATGTTAGATCTTTTATGTGCAACCTCATCCAACTTGTAGTATGAAATCTGTTGATCTCACATATCCAAAAAAAGTGTTTAGAAAAGCTTGGCGTTAACAGCCCACACAGTGGGTGATATTTCTGACTTATAGAATTGCAGGTGGTCTGCATGTCATGTGTCAGGACCAGTAGAGTCTATTAAGCGAAGAGTCCAAGTAACAACGGCTACGAAAGTGTAGACATGGATTTGTAGAGGAAATAGCAAGCATAGTCGAGGACAGTCAGAGGTCGGTAGGCTGGCTGATGCTACACGAAGTCGGGGACAGGCAGAGGTCGGTAGGCAGGTAGAAGATCAGAAGTATCCGTAGGCAGGCTGAGTCAAAACAAGAATTAGTTCACAAGTTCAGGATCACAAGCCAGGAAAATAACCAAGCGCCGTTTACTTCCTTAGACGTCTATTTAAAAGGACGATCTTGCCACCAAACGTCAGGGCGCAGCGTCAAACACAGTGTGTCCACGTCTGACACGGCGCGGGCGTCCGAATAAACGGACGCACATGGGCACACAGGCAACAATCGTCAAGAATGCAAAGAAGTCTGCACACCCCTGCGCCTGCGCACAGGCAAAGACATTGCTGCGTCCAATGGTGCCTTATATCATGTGGCCCTATAAAGCCTACTCGAATTTTATATTCATAAAAGGGCTAGCTCATAATAAGTTAGTGTTCAGCATTTTAACTGTAGCTTTGTATCTGATAAAATAACATTTATATGAGACAACTAGTCATTTTTACAGAAAAGAAGGTGCTACATTTTGGTTAAAATACAGTAAAAGGAGTATAAAATTCAAAAAGCACCCAGTGGGGCTGCAAAAAGTGGTATAAAATGTCAGAATATAGTTATGGAGTTCACTGTATATCCTTATATCATCACTTGTTGACATCAGTATAGGATTTATTACCCAGAAACGTATTATTCAGAAAGTTCCAAAATATAGTACCCTGTATTTGATGGTCACTAATCCATTTTGGGTTCAGAACCTTCCTATTGGTTACAGTAATTCAAACTGGAAAAACTACAGGACATAAACATTTTGCTTAGCAGATCTCCTAATTGTATGTTATTTTTTACTCTATATTCAAAGCTATTTAGGTACAGGTATAGGACCTGTTATCCTGAATGCTCGGGACCTGGGGGTTTCGCAGGAGCGTTTCAGGGCCCCTGTGCTGTTCCCCCCCATGCTTAAACTTTTCACTTCTGAGCAGGTAGAGGGGGTGCAATTACACTCTCTGCATTAGAAGAGCCAAAATTCTGGTTTAAAATTTTAAATTTATGTCTACTCAGAGAGCAATTGATAGATAGAATTGTTAGATGGAACATTCATAGAATCTATAACTGTTGAATTTCCTTTTCCTTTTTTTTTTCTTTTCATCTTTTACTGTTACTTTTTATTTATGGACACATTGTCCTTATCTTTTCCATTCTTTTTTATTTTATACCAATGCTCTGTAAAATTGTCAATTGAGATGTTCAAAAAAAACAAAAAACATATTAAACTAAAAATCGGAATATCAGCTCTTTACGTTACTAGAAGCAGCTTTTTGCTGCCCCTTGTAACTTGTGGGCTGCTGCCGCCTGAGGTGAGTTTCTCAACTCGCCTCATTGGAGCAGCACCCCAGGGTTTTCCGGGTAACAGATTTTTCCCTAATTTGGTTCTTCATACCATAAATCATGTAAATATTGAACAAACCCAATAGACTGGGTTTTCTTCCAATAAGCATTAATTATATCTTAGTTTGGATCAAGTACAATACACAGTTTTGTTATCACAGAGAAAAAGAGAAATCATTTTTAAAAACTTGGATTATTTGGATAAAATTGAGTCTATGAGAGGCGGCCTTTCTGTAATTCGGAGCTTTCCAGATAATGTGTTTCTGGGAAATGGATCCATACCTTTATTATAATCAGACATATTCTACAAAAAAGACCATGATATTGTAACCCTCCAGTTGATCATTTATTCTTGTATGTGCCATTTATTACTTCAGTAGCACTGATTCCTAGGAAACTTCTGGGCATAGGGTATTTGCTTTATTTATATACTCTAGGAGATTTCTCCACGCATGATCTACCACCACTCCTTTATTAATTGATAATAATACTCTAGAACCATTGTTGATTTTTTTTTCCAGGGGTGACTGGTTTCTGTTGGATAACCGCAGTGTAAGGCAATCTGCAATCTGTCTGTTCTGTCTTGGAATTGCTGTGTATTTAGCAGGTAAGAAAACAGCTTTCTTTTCCATGAATACGTTTGAATTAATATACAACGCATATATCTACTGTATATGTACCATGGCTAGTGTTACTTACCAATTTGTAGCCATGGGGAAAGACTCTTTTCCTGTCTTATTACAGTATTAAACAGAGGGCCAGATCAAGTGAAAAAGGTGCACAGATTGTATTTAATTTGTAACTGTATTTATTAATAGTAAATATATCAATATATATTATATTAATTTGAATAGATCAGATACTCTTACAATTATATGGATGCTGACACCCAATTTACCCACAAGTCAGTTGGGTTTAAACACCTTATCTCTGTGGTTTTACACAAGAGTTGGCCGAGATTAGATGTATGTCAGAGCACAGGGACAGAGAAGGCTGTTACTGAGACTTATGACAATACTGTAGAAGAATTCCCAGAATTACTTTTGCTTTGCATACAAATAAGCTCAACCAAAATGCTTTTCTTGTGGATCCAATTCTTAGCTCTAAAGAAGCTTATCATAAAATATAGTATCGTGCTGAGGATGCCCTCAAACTAGTCTGTAATTAGGTATCTGATTAGCGCACTGCCTTGGCACTGCTTTAAAACCCAAAATATTGAATAAAAATGAACATTTTAGGAGCGATCCTGGACTTTGTTCCCAGAATTCTCTCTGCTTTTCATATGAACAACTAGAATTTCTCGTCAACCATCCTTTCTTGGGGATGATAATATTGTACCGCAACTTTGTACGAAAAAAAACTTTTCAGGGGATAAGGCAGTGATGTTTTGGGCAAGTCCCTACTGTCAGGGAGTGGGGCTATGATGCAATGATTGGTGATTGGCTGATCACCACTTTATTTACGTCCTGCATATATTTCCTAGATTGGAAATTCAAACAGCCCTTTCAAAACTGTACTGTCCAGGTTAAAACTGAACAACTGGCAGCCCGATTTTTAATATAATATTTTTTAATATATAATATTATATATTTAATATTATATAATAATAGTTAAGCTTAAAACATCCATCCCATTTGCCAATGTTCCTTGTTACGTTTACTTTCTCTGTTTTGGCCAAAGCATATCTCATACTATTTTACTTAGAGGTGATCTAAGCCCAAATAGAAAATGAATGTAAACTTACTCTGAGCTCTTTTGTGATGTAATGTTGCTTACTTAAATTGAGCTACCGTCATACAGCATAGTAGGACTGCAAGTAGAGGCAGTACCAGTAGAAAATACACTTGTTATTGCATTTATTTAAAGAACTGACCATACACACAACTTAAAGAGGATGTAAATAAAAAAATGTTTCTCTAAATGACAGAACAAAGTTTTTCAATATACATTTATTCATTCATTTGTTTATTCACATGCATGGTATTAAAGTTATTGGCAAATGTAAACCACCATTGAAACCAGTACCTACCAGTCTGCTGGTTTGTGACTATAGAAAAGAAACTTGAATTAAGCTATACTGGAAAGTTGTTCTTTCTAGATAACATTCCCTATGTATCAGCAGCGATCCTAGAGGGGGGCAGGCCCTGGTGCGTGACGCGCAGCTGGGCCCCACCCCCTCCGTACGGCCGCATTTGGCCGCATTTTCAGCGACGAACTGACTGCCAGGGGGCCCTTAGGGGGTGCGGGCCCTGGCCCGCTCGCACCCCCTGCTCCCCCGGTAGTTCCGCCACTGCTATGTATGTTTATATCCCCTTTAATTATAAAAAAAGGCCATTTGCAACTCTTTATTTAGAAACTTAGTGAAATATCCAAGACTATAGGCACTCAAACTGAGTTATTAAACAGTTACAGAATGAAAAACACACGCAATAACATTATTTTCATTTACAGAGCAAACAATCTAATTTTATCTAAAAGTGTGTTTGATTGTCTTTCATGCTTTTCATCAGGCATCAGCGTGGTAGAATGATTTTTAGCTATGCTGTATTCCAAACCAATCTGTTCATATTAGATGGCAGATTTAAAATCCGACACCTCGCCTTGGAGAATACGGTGTGAGTTCCAAAATTATATTTAGATGAAAACATGATCAAGCTTAAAAATGTTTCATTTAGGTCAGCTGAAACATATGGATAAAACCGTAGCTATTAAAAGCATAAATAGCTTGGATAGCTGTAACAGCAAGGAAAAACACAGATACAGCTGGTGATCTAGGTTAGGCATATTCAGAATACTCAATCAGACAGAGAGTATTAGAGGAGAAACACAAAAACACAAAAATGCATGCAAATCTATATTTAATGCTAATAACATCAATTAACAATTACCATTTTAGTCTGTCAAAAAGTGACAGGGTAATAGCAGTGCCGGGCCTGTGCGCATGTGCACCATAGAGTGACTAAAGGGAGGGTAGAGCGGTGAGAGAACTTGGACTGGGGGTAGATAGAAGGCCCTTTAATGGGTACCTGCCCAGCGCCCCCTATTGTTGCACCCTAGGCAGGTGCCTCTTCTGGTCCTCGGTATTAGGGTTTTAATGTCTAAAAATCTTGGTATGATTATTATGTCAGACAGCCAATGATATATTATTTTATGTTTTTAGGCTCATTCATGTGTAACAGGGTAACAACCACAATGTCCATGTTACATTGCATTTACCACTCATGCTTTACATACATACTTATCTATGACTCATTAGAGTTCACTTTCAGTAAAACCGTCTGGGGTCATTTATAAACACTGGGCAAATTTGCTTCTGGGTAGTCACCCAAAGCAACCAATCATATGTTTGCTTTCATTGTTCTACCTGCTGCTGGGTAAAAAAAAAGCTAAGCACTAATTAGTTACTATGGGTTACTGCAAATTTACCTGGGCTTTTATAGATAAATCCCACTGACTTAACCCTGAAAGTGCCAGTTAACCTGCACAGGAATTCCTGATAACACTAAGGACTTAGAGGTTTTTAACTCAACTGTTCTGCTGAAGGGCCTGGCCAGCATCTCATCCCATTGATATGAAGTTTTGTTGCTACATCAGCCTTCACCCTCTACTCTCCTTTGAAGGCTTTTCACTAGGTTTTACAACCTAGTTGTTTTAGGATTTGCTCACTGCAACAAAGCAGGAAGAACAACTTGCCAAGAGTGTATTTTGTATAAAGTAGTGGCACCTGGTCAGCAATGATGGGTATGTCTTTATTAGCCAATCCTAGTTCTTAGAAGCGGTGTTTTCATAGTGTAATTCCAGGCATCATGGAAGCACGTATATGCTATATAAAAACTATAGAAAACACTCACCCAAAAAATACATGTACATGCTTTTAATTAGCAAATTATAAAACCCACCTGATCTCTCCCAGAAGGGAGATTTAGGCTTCCTATAATGCTAATCTATGGCATTATAAAAATATATAGTGAATAAAGTACCCCCTCTTGTAAAATATAAGGATATTATTAGTTACCGAGGAGTTTCATGACCATATAAAAACACGAGGCCGAAGGCCGAGTGTTTTTATACAGGTCATGGAACTCCGAGGTAACTTCTAATATCCTCATATTTTACAACTGGGGGTACTTTATTTATTATAATACACAAATTTTAGTGAGTCATGTGACAGAAATTACATCACTACTCACCGTTTATAACTGATGACATCACTACTCACCGTTTATAAGGATATAATTTACAGGATATTCATGGCTTTTGTGTATTATATGTCGATAAACCATCTTTTACTCCCCCTTACCTGTCCCCACTATCTCTCTCTGCACATGTGCTTGCTTTGAGACTACTTAGAGCAATAAAACAGGTATGGGACCTGTTATCCAGAATGCTCTGGACCTTGGTAAATCTGGTAAATCTACCAAAAAATTATTTAAGCATTAATTAAACCCAATAGGATTGTTTTGCCTCCAATAAGGATTAATTATATCTTAGTTGGGATCAAGTAGAAGCTACTGTTTTGTTATTAGTACAGAGAAAAAGAAAAAAAATGAATGATTTGATTAAAATTGAGTCTATGGGAATAATTCAGAGCTTTCTGGATAATGGATCCCATACCTGTACTGTATTAGTCCAGGAGACCTTTGATTGGTCTAGGTACCCTATGGTTGCAGGTTCTCCTGCTTGGAGGTTATATCATTGCTGCCATGATTCTGAAATAAGTAAGCAAAAAGAGAATTTGTACAAAGCAGAATAAATCTGAAAAATACAGGGCCTGTTAAGGTGAAACATGAGATCAATTAATTCATGTATTGCCATGCAGTGAACGTCTAGAACTACACCACTCTTTTAAAAATGTACTGTGATCCATAGTTAGGCAAAAATGAACAAACAGGGAGAGTAAGCTTAGGGAATTATTGCTAGTACAACATAAATGTATTGAACTGCAAGAAATTAAAACAACCTTACATTTTTGAAACTTTGAGTACATTTATATCATCCAGTAACAAATGCTATGATTCTTAAAGTCGATGTTTTCTTTTCTCTGCAGCTGTGTCTCTGTATATGCTGATACTGTTTGAGATAGAGACGGGGATTGCCAGCTCCTGTATTTTGACATCCAGCACTATTTTTATGATAGTCGTGGTAGTACATACTCTGCACAAAGCCTCCAAGGCAACCCGTCAAAGCCACGATCAGCTAAACAGCACCCTCTATGAAAATGATTCTGCCCATGGCGGGGAACTTACTGACTCTGCTCCTTCCACTGACCTTAGCAACAGCAAAGAGCTCTCCCCTGTCCGTTCTCGCCCCGAGATCCATCGTGAGTTCTCCTATCCACCCTTTCTTCAACAGCAGCAGAAACTACAATCACTTTCACCTCCACACAGCAATATGATTGTGATGAGCCAGGGGGAGCATCCCATTAAAAACAATGGAGCTGAGAGTTACATCTTACCCAGGATGCATCGAACACTATCTGTAGAATCTGGACTTATGCAGCCAAACCCCAAACCCTGGAATGGAATAGCTCAGGAGATGAGAAACGTGGTACCAAGAAAACAAGGAGTAGTAGGAAAAGATTCAACACTGGTATAAATGCTGTAACAATATAACTCAATTCCATGAGTAATTGTAACAGCTGAGATGAACGAATCAGAATAAGTGACTCTGAAAGACACTGTAATGTTACCAATGCATTTTTAGAACTACTATTTTCCCTAGTGCATAGCAATGTAAATATAAAACATATTTTTCACATGACCTTAAATATACAACGGAATGTATAAACCAGATGCTGAAGTTAAAAAAATATTTGTAAATTGTGTGGTGGGAAAAGAAAAGTGTGCAGAGACAGTTACAATTCATATAGTTTACAGAAAGAACATATATGGGGTTATGTAATAAAGGCACTAAGTTTGTCCAGCAGCAGTAACCCATATCAACCAATCAGCGGGTAGTATTTACTGGTCACCTGTTTAAAAGTCAATATCTTAATGGCTGATATGGGCAAACTTACTACTTTTTTTTTACATATGGGGTAAGAGATAAAAGCACCACTAGGGGAAATTAAACAGAAATCACTTAGGACAAAGGTAAATTAGAGCTCATATGATTTTTAGTGTTTTTTTCATTAATTTGAATCTGACCCTAAGGTCCTAAAGGCCTGTAGTAGAAAACCCCCTTATGTGGCATTTTCTAGAACTATGTATTTCTGACTGCAATTAAAAGAAGAACTAATACTTCTTATGCCATTTTTCCAGAAATGCTGTAAGGTCTTTTCACCTGATTAAAACTATTGCCCTGACATTTGTCATTTTTGAAAGGTAGAATTGATAGACTTATTACTTGCAGCACAACTACTCTCTAGTGTCACTTTGAGGCAAACGTCTTCTAAATGCTCCACATATATATGAAGCCTTATTATCATTATTAGATGGAAGAACACTACAATAAAATGTTTCACTAAAAAGCAAGTATGCAGCATAGAAATAGAATAGAAATAGCAACAGGTGCAAAATATTATACTAGCAAATTATTTCTATACCATAGGTAATAATCAAGTTTAAAGGCACAGTATACACCTTTGCTAAAAATGAACACATTAAATAGAGCTTGTGTTAAAATCACATTCTGCCTACTTTTTGGTTTAATTTAAAAAAAACAAAAAAAACCAACATATTTTTCAGAGCTCCCTGTATGGGCACAAAAAGTGTTCTGCAGGCAGAGAGAAGCAGATCCACTTTGCCACAAGGAGCAGAGTGAGGATCATACCGATCAGGCAGCACTCCAGATAAAATAGAAGAAGTTTATTGCAACAATATAGTTAACAACATTGCCTTATCTGTTTTAAGAAAGACTCCCTTAATCATAGGCATAAAAACCTTTAAGGCAAAATTTCGGCAAGTAAAAGTTGTTGAGGTGCTATAGATGTCAATTGGACTGCTTTAAATCAATTTGGACTTTTAGAGGTTTTCTGCTCTTTTTCTATAGGAGTTGTCTGAAAAACGTAAATTTTTAGAGGTTTTCAAGATATTCTGCTATTTTAGCACATTGATTGGCACATTCTTTTCATTCATACTTTTTATAATCAGATCTATTAATAAATTCAATGACAATCATGGTTTTTGGAGCTTGAGAGTTTAGTCGTGGTTTCAAAAACCTTAAAAAAACACTAAAATTCATCCTCTAATAAATAAGCCTCCATGTGTGTTTTAGCAGAGGCAATTCTCAGTATGTCTATGGCAGGGCATTTTGTAGCCACAAAAACTAGCTGCTGCTAGTAGCTCTGTGTGTCTTCACCCTAATAGCTAATGGTATCCTGGGCCATGGATCAATGTATGTTGGGTGCTGTTATCGGTGCTCAGCTGCATTTATATTTAAAATGAACTATGGACCAAAAAACAGGAAATATCCACTTCTGCAGCACCATCTTGTGGACTAAGAACTAATTACATCACACATTCTGTGCAATTATTTTCTGTCTCTTCTATTTAATGTGTACCTTATATTGTTTGCTGTCACCAGGGCTGCTCCTGCCATGAGGCACAGTGAAAACCAAAAAAAAGCCGCCTCTTGTAACTTTTGGAGCCGGATTTTAACCTGGAATTTCGCTCTGCTAGTGCAGAGATAGTTATTGTGCTCATTACACAAACTATGTGGCCCCCCTTTGACCCAGTCTGATGCTTATGTTTTAGGAGCAGTGGCAGCATCACCCATGGGTATTAGAGGATAATACTGGCCACAGATTATATGTGTGGCTTGCTAGCAAGTAACTGAGTGTCGTCATGGCAATTGGATTAGGAACACATTTTTGTTTTTGCATTTTTAGGAAAATGCATGTTTTACTATATTTGTGCTTGGGGTTTGTATTTTTTTGGTTCTGGGACAGTTTTGTGGTGGTGAACACCATTATAACCTATTGCCACAATGTTGCAAATGTTTACAAGAATTCTACCACCAGATGAAAACATTTCAAACATGTTTATGCCATGGGTGACAATTCTTATAATGGCCACCTATAAAAAAAAGTCTCATTTGTACAAGTAATCATTTTTGTGGAACACCTAATGGTACAACTGAGAATTGGATCTCATTTTTGTAATGGTGTTAAATGGAATATAGCCCCATCGCTCAGTTGGCCACATTGTTAGTGAAATGTCCCTTGGCCTTTGTATTTCTAATGCCCCCATTTAGCTGTGATGGTTGTTTCTGGCCTGTGTCTGTGCTGAAGAACATGGTAGTAGATCTAACTTGTTTTAAAATAATTACAATCTGACCGTAGTAAAGACTTTATTTTTCTTATGACCCTTTTATTAGGGTTCTAGTCAGATTTTCCATGAACTCTAATTCTAATGCAGTTCTCATATTCCAGCACCTTTAATCTTCATTCATTCGTGTTCAAGGTGCTCCTGTTTCCAGTTTCCCAGCTCACCCTGTTTCCAGTTCATCTCCTTCATCCTGCATTTCTCTGTTATTCCTCTGTTAAAGGAGAAGTCAACCCCTACATGCAAAAATCCCTCCCACCCCCCCCCCCCCTGTGTAGGCCCCCCCTGCAGTTCTGACAATACAACCATATCATACTCACTGTCTCATAATTGGTTGAATTAGCACATGATTACACATGTGAGCAGTAACGCCACGTCAAGGCTTCAACCCTGTTACTGTCCATTCACTCCGGGTGTAACATTCCTCAGGGGGTCTAATAATATTATGGCAACAGTCAATAAATAAGATCATAAGAAAATAGTGAGGCTTACTCATGTCTGTGAAGTTTACCCTTTGCTCAATACGTTCCTAATAAACTTCTAGTTCATCTGCAGGAAGGTAAAAAAACCCCCATGTACTGGGGGGAAAAAAACCCTTCCTGGCATAGATGATTGGACTATAAGCATTAATATCAGGGTGTGGGTTCAACAGACATGTGTATGAAGGCAAAGCAGATTCAATATTAGACCCCCTTGCCCTCTTGTTACACCCTTGGCCTTTTATATCTCACATTCACTCACACATTCACACACCATTCACTTCAAACTATTAACTGTAACTAATAACTTTACCCACCTGTACCTGTAGGAAGGAAAATGTTAATAAATAATGCTCAATAACTATATACATGGGATAAGGTCCTACAACAGGAAGGACAGAGGATTTTCCTCAGTTGGCATGGAATGCTCCATTGGAGGCTGCAGGAAAAAAGAGAGAAACAACTTTTTAGCCAGGATGATATGGAAAATGCTAACATGTGAGTATGTAATTATATTAATCCAGGGCTATATTTCTATTTAATTAGCATTCAGTGTACTTACTGCTCTTAGATGAAAATGGGGTGGTAGGTTTTTATTTTCCAGCTCCACCCAGTTGATAGAAGAGAAGAATGGGTGGTGTTTAATATTCCCATCCCCAAGACGTTGATTGGGATCCTTCTCTAGGAGCTGAAGGAATAAAAAACAGAAACACAAGATGACATAAATACAGTAGTATGTCTTTGGGTGCACTGGATTCTAATGCAATGTTGTATAACAGAGACCATTTGCTAGCAATAGAGAGTATGAAGTATTAATTAACTACTATTTTATTTACAGCCCAAATGCATTGGGAACACTGCACATTCTATTCCAAATCAAAACATGGAGAAAAATGTATCAAATTTGTGTTATTCCTTTACAGAACCTGAAGAAAAGGGAACATTAGGCTGTTCCAAAATATAGCAGTGTTTGCATCCTTCTTTAAAAACTCAAACATTCACAGTATAAACAGAAGAATGAAATATCCCACTGTTCACACTCACCTTTTTCAGAAGGTCCTTCAGATCTTCATTCAGCCAACGAGGAATCCTGGGCTCATCATTGATTGTAGAGTTTATGATTTTCTCCCTGTCGTTGCCTTCATAAAAAGGGGAGTCTCCAGAGGCCATTTGACAGATTATAATTCCAACGGCCCACCAATCTACTGCAGCATTGTATCTCTTTCTTTGCAGAACCTGGAAAACAAAAAATAACAAACTTCAAAAAAGCTCTGAATGAACTCCCCCTTTAGCATTCTGACCTTCCTACTATATTACAAGAACTGATCGTATGATTTTTCTTACACTCATTTACAGAAATAATTCACATATGGGGGGAAAGGCAGAAGATTTCAAGTAGGAATAAATTTGAATCTCTGTACTAATATTGTGACAATTAGGACTAAATATTAATTTTCCCAAATATTTTGCCATGGCAAGTGTTCTTGAGGCATAAAAAGAGATAAAAGGATACAACACTGGATTGTTAGCAACATGAATGAAGTCTATCACTAGCAAGAGAAAAATTACATACAGACATATGCACAGATATAAATGGAGGTATCCCCTGAATAAATCCCAATATACATTTTTAGACATTTAGACAACTGCTAAAATATTAATTAGAAATGACAATACTACTGATACCACTATGTTTGTACATTTGATGAACTGGATTTAAATTGTTGCTTTGGACATATTATTATGCACTCATTTTTGTTACTGAATTAAAGTTATAAATGTAGTGAAACTGCACTGCTCACCTCTGGTGCCATGTATCCCATTGTCCCTGCTCGGCCACCGATGGTTCTGTTGCCAAACATGTTTGGAACTGCCAGGCCAAAGTCTGATATTTTGACATGGTCATCTTGGTCCAGCAAGATGTTGGCAGGTTTCAGATCTCTGTAATATAGGAAAGGAAGGTGTTTCTAGAGGCAGATAAGAAAGCTCAAGTGGATCTTGAAACAGAATCAAATTAAAGGATGGAAGCAATGTAAAATTGATCAAAATACAGATAACTGTAGATGATCTGAGAGGCAGAGCTATACTGACCGATGAACAATGCCGCAGCTGTGCAGGAACTCCAGGCCGCACACGATCTCTGCTGAATGGAAACTTTTAAACAAAAATAAAATGTTAAAAAAAAATAACACAAAATTCCTAACATATTCACTTTACAGCATTATTTTTATTCTATGTATGCCGACTGCCTTTTCCTAAAATCCCCCATATGACTTACAGCACTGTCTCTGGCTCCAGGCTCCCGTAGTAATCCAGGTGACTTGCAAGGCTTCCTCCACTGAGGTAGTCCATCACCATGAAAACATGACGCTGGTTATACAGACAAATTGAAAGAGATTAAAACACTGAAAACAAAGGCACAAAAGAAAATAAATGCCAATAATGTCCCAGTTGTGTACCTGAGTTTCAAAAGTAGAATAGCCTTGGCAAAGGAATGGATTCAGATGAGGCATCATGAGCACACTGGCCTCTATCCGGATGCTGTTGTAATTGCATTCAGGACTCTTCTTGATGACCTTCACAGCCAGTTTCCGGTTGGCAAATGTAGCCAACATAACCTGAGAAAGCCATAGAAGAATTAGTATTAAAGGTTTTCTTATAGGGACACTACTAATCAGTCATACTGATACACTTATTAGGTAGATGGATTAGAGCACTGACTGGACTTCAGTACAAATAATGGAACTCTGGGAAAAGTAGAAATATATTAACACAAATAATATTTAAAATCCTTTAGATAAAAAAATTCAAGATAAAATTACAGAAAATAAAATGTAATTATGTCACATAAATATTTAAATAGTTAAATCGGGTTGAAAAAATACAAAGTCCTTCAAGTTCAACCCTTCCAAATGAAAACCCAGCATCCATACACACACCCCTCCATACTTTCACATAAATTATATATACCCATATCTATACTAACTATAGATTTTAGTATCACAATCGCCTTTGATATTCTGTCTGTCCAAGAAATCATCCAAGTCCCTCTTATAGTCATTAACTGAATCAGCCATCACAACATCACCCGGCAGTGCATTCCACAACCTCACTGACCTGACTGTGAAGAACCCCCTACATTGCTTCAAATGAAAGTTCTTTTCTTCTAGTCTAAAGGGGTGGCCTCTGGTACGGTGATCCTCTTTATGGATAAAAAGGCCCCCTGCTATTTGTCTATAATGTCCTCTAATGTACTTGTAAAGTGTAATCATGTCCCCTCGCAAGCTCCTTTTTTCCAGAGAAAACAACCCCAACCTTGACAGTCTCCCCTCATAATTTAAGTCTTCCATCCCTCCAACCAGTTTAGTTGCACGTCTCTACACTCTCCCCAGCTCATTTATATCCCTCTTAAGGACTGGAGTCCAAAACTGCACTGCATACTCCAGATGAGGCCTCACCAGGGACATATACAGAGGCATAATTATGTTTTTATCCCTTGAGTTAATGCCCTTTTTTATGCAAGACAGAACTTTATTTGCTTTAGTGGCCACAGAATGACACTGCCCAGAATTAGACAACTTGTTATCTAAAAAAAAAAAACCCAAGATCCTTCTCATATTAAGGAAACTCCCAACACACTGCCATTTAGTGTATAACTTGCATTTATATTATTTTTGCATAACCTTGCATTTATCAACATTGAACCTCATTTTCCAGTTTGCTGCCCAGGCTCCCAATTTAGACAATATCACTCTGCAAAGTGGCAGCATCCTGCATGGAACCTATAGTTCTGCACAATTTAGTTGAAAAATATCTCTATAAAAGCACAGAGCATATCATTCCCAGTATATTAAAATAATAAAGTATTTGTATTCAGAAATCAGTCACTCACTTTGCCGAATCCTCCTTGCCCAAGAATGGAATGGAAGTCGTAGTTGTGGACATCCAGTGGGCTTATTCTAGCTCCTGTGGGAAATAAAAGTGCATGTATGAGTGACTGTCCTTCATAATCATCACCCCATAAATCCTGTTTGCAATGAAAAGTTATATTCACTGTCCATGTGCAAACACAGCATCAATTGAATTGCACTGTAAATGGCAGAAGTATCTTTAAAAGCAAGGGACTCATGAACTTTTTTTATATACAGCATATATATATGTTTAAATAATTTATATTTTATAGACTGGCACTTATACTTATATTATCTGATATTAAAAATGTTCCTTATATTTATTATACAATTATACCCTTTTTAAGTTCAAGTTCACGCATAGTATGACATAGGCAGTGTGATTGTGAATCAGTTTGCAGTTTGTCTATTCCAGTGATCTCCAACCAGTGGCTTGTGAGCAATATGTCGCTCTCCAACTCCAAGTGCATATTTTTGAATTACTGACTTGGAGGCACGTTTTTGTTGCATAAAAACCACATGTGTTGCCAAACATAGCCTCATATACTGTAGGTTGACAGTCCACATAGGGGCTACCAAATAACCAATCACAACACCCCACCCCAATAACATTTCTCATGCTACCATTGCTCCTCAACTCCTTTTACATCAGGTTTAATAGGTTGTGGATCCCTGGTCTATTCTTTGTTGCTGTTGAGTTAACCTGTTGTTCTGCATCTCTCAAGTTATCTTATCTGGTTACTATGGCCCAATTATAAAATAAACCAGGCAGTGGTATTAAAAACAGACTGGAAGATAATGAAAAAGGCTTGATGTTTTTAATCTGGCACAAAGCACAGTGTAGAATCTGCAGTGACCAATTCCATGGGTGCAAGTTTACTATGCATGGAAATGAGGCTAATTCTCCAATAGCAGGATTTTTTTCAGAATATACTCTAATTTGGGGGTCATACTGTGAACTGAATATTATCTTTTTCAATGACATGGAAAAGATTTACAAATTATTTCCATAGAGCTGCAAAGCAGGAAGTAGTGTTGTAGCTATTATTGGACATCCAGTCACTCCATCCTTTATACATTACATTTTTGGCTAATTAACTGTTAGATACATTTTTTATTTTGTACTGCCAATCTATTTAGCCAGTTTTTATTTTTATACTGAACAATTCCTTTAAGCACACTACCCCAGAGAGACCAAATTCAGTAAATTTGGGTTTGAGTCCACTACCCAGACTTATCACAAGAAAGCTAAAAATACAGCAAAGGCCCCTTTTTATTGCAGACACCCTATTAATGCTTTCTTCTTATAGCAGACTGGTCAAACCAAATTGCTGAGAGGTTATTTTGGCAACTGCACTTGAGCAATGTACCATCTATGTTCATAAATAATCTCTATATTAAAATACACGAAGAAATAAAACCCCAATCTCTGTCTTGAACACAATATACAGAATGTATCACAATTACATAGACAAGCTTATGGTAAATACAATAAATATTTGTCCTACTTAAAAAATGATCTTCCATTAAAAATCTCCATTTCTTAAAGATAAGAGAGTATTCAATGAAAAATCATTATTTGCTGCATACTGTAACATTGTCAGTAACATGGATATATTTGTGCCTAAAAGATGAGGGAGATCCTTGCAAGATAATATCATTTGGCTCCATGTACAAAATATCAGCCAAACGAATCCATATCTCAGCAAAACAACAAATAATAAATATAAAAATCCCCAAAAAGCAAATTGTGGCAACACAACAGCGACAGTTTAACTGCTTTTCCCAGAGGGATGTCCCTTTACCTCGCTGTCTCTTCTCCATCTTCTCTTGGCGACGATCCTTTCTTCTTATTTGACTTTAATGCACCTCTGTCTCCTTCTCTTCCACTCCTAGAGGGCTCAGGTACAAATATCTCTCCAAAATTCCACGCTCTGTATCCGCTTTGATAGCCAAAAAACTTGCGAGTCTCTCACCAACACTCCTCTCTCACAAGCAGTCCCATCAAAAGACAGTTGGGCACATGCATGACATCATCACATTGGGCTCATGCTGGAAGATACCATTGCAGCAACGCAGGGGCACAGCTGAACAGTTACTGCAGACACAGTTATACCTGTACCTGCAGTGGTTTCTGGTTGAAGCCATCTTGTACCAATTAGGGGGGTTAAGAGTGTGAGTATAGATTGATATACATTGTAAGCTCATTTGAACAGGTATCTCATCGAAACTACTGTATGAACTGAAATCCCCCTGTTTGTTTTTAAACCTTGTAAAGCACGGCACACTGTGGTTCTGTATATATATATATATATATATATATATATATATATATATATATATATATATATATAGTCAACTACAAGAGGTCCTCTGCACTCAACCCATTATCAATATATTTAAGACAGAGACATTTTGTGCATACTGCTACTAAAAAATGCCTTACCCTTTAAACAACATAGGGATTGTTTGTCCATATATTGCAATATATTTAAGCTGGCCAACTACGTCAAAGTCATCCCATATCTGGCCAGTCCTACGCTTAATTTTCATCTGATTCATTAAGAATTCAATTGCTTAATTATACATTTTACAAAGGGACTAAGTTTTACCTGCAACTTACTAGCTGCTTTCAAAGTAAAACTATCAAAAATTGGCTGGCCTTTTATTAGACACCAGTGGGATCACCTGACTATAGCTGGGAGGGGTGGGAGCTACAACATGGAGCTGGTCACTGCTCCTGTATAACTATAACAAACAAGGGAAAGTTGTGCTCACCACTATTTTTTAAAACCATTACGCGTGGGTGCAATGAGGGTGTGACCACAAAATACATATAGTTAACTACAAGAGGTCCTCTGCTCCTTAGTTATACAGGAGCAGTGACCAGCTCCATGTTGTAGCTCCCACCCCTCCCAGCTATAGTCAGGTGATCCCACTGGTGTCTAATAAAAGGGCAGCCAAGTTTGGGAGTTTTACTTTGAAAGCAGCTAGTAAGTTGCAGGTAAAACTTAGTCCCTTTGTAAAATGTATAATTAAGCAATTGAATTCTTAATGAATCAGATGAAAATTAAGCGTAGGACTGGCCAGATATGGGATGACTTTGACGTAGTTGGCCAGCTTAAATATATTGCAATATATGGACAAACAATCCCTGTGTTGTTTAAAGGGTAAGGCATTTTTTAGTAGCAGTATGCACAAAATGTCTCTGTCTTAAATATATGATAATGGGTTGAGTGCAGAGGAATCTTGTATTTGACTATATGTATTTTGTGGTCACACCCTCATTGCACCCCCGCCTAATGGTTTTAAAAAATAGTGGTGAGCACAACTTTCCCTTGTTTGTTATATATATATATATATATATATATATATATATATATATATATATATATATATATATTTATTTAGTGATAGTTAATATTTTTCTCTTTGACAGGAAGTGACGTAGGGGCAACCTGTGCCCTGTAGGAGGGACGTATTCTTCCATTGGTTTAAGGATATAGGATAAGATTAGGCAGGGCCACTATCAGGGGGTACAAACAGGACTATTGCCAGGGGCTTGCCAAATTTTAACTCAAACAGGAGCATGACGGGTAACTTATGTGTAAACTTATGTGACATCTGAAAACAGTAAATCTTTTGCATATAAAGCAATGACAATGCAGAGAAGCATGACAAGGGCTGATGATTAAGGATTAAATTTAGTGAAAGCTCTTCTGACCCCAAATGATTTAAATGTAAGATACATTCCATTGTACTGGCCCAGTGAAGTATCTTATTAGCACATTATGTTGTTATTACAGGTATGGGATCCGTTATCCGCAGCCCTGTTATCTAGAAAGCTCAGAATTACTGAAAGGCCATCTCCCATAGACTCCATTATAATGAAATAATCCAAATTTGTAAAATTGATTTTCCTTTTCTTTGTAATAATAAAACAGTAGCTTGTAGTTGATCCAAACTAAGATATAAATAATACTTATAGAAATCAAAACTAGCCTATTGGGTTTATTTAATGTTTACATGATTTTCTAGTAGACAAGGGATAAAGATACTAAAGATTCCTTATTCAGACAAGCCCAGGTCCCGAACATTCTAGATAACAAATCCCATACCTATATTACTATATTGTTTATATAAATTACTTATAACAGAGTAACATAAATGGCTCAGATTGGGATCTATTTACTGAGCAGCAGTTGCAATGTCTGTTCCCTTTACAGTTACATTCCTGCTTTTCAGAGAAATTATTGGTAAATTTGAATCACAGCAGTGTCCATCAAATTCAACCTTTTGTCCTAGCAAAATCTATATAATTGCTAGCTGACTTTTAGAGAAGGAGAATGGCTAAACAGTTGTTAGTATTACATGCAGGCCCAGACTGGCAATCTGTGGGTTCTGGCAAATGCCAGAGGGGCTGCTGTATGTTGCCATAGACAGTCACTGTATATTGGGCTGGTGGGAGGCTGTTTGGGCTGCTGTGTGGCCTGTTTGGGTCTCTGTGTACCTGAAATGCCAGCTCCTAATTTGAATCTTATTCCAGGCCTGATTACATGCTTGTGTTCATGGGTGGACCCCAGGCAAATAATTGTACAGGGTCCCAAGAATTCTAATGGTAGGACTGGGATTAAGGGCACCTTTAATAGTTAATCTTCCAAAATGAACCCGTACTCCGCTGACTTCCAGACAGCGATGAGGATTAAAAACAGCTTTATTTCATCAACATATTCACCTTTAACTATTGCATATTCCAGACAAAGGTGTAGAATGACATCAGGACATGGAACAATGACAATGTGACATTGTGACCTTTGGGGACAGGCCTGTTATTTTTGGAGACCAAGTGATGACATCACATGACATCATGCCACCAGAGATTACCTGCATAAATCTAGTGGTGGAACTGGGAAGGTGAGTAGGCCAGCCAGCAATTCCTGCGAGGTGTCCCGTCATGCGTTACAACAGTGATGTCACATATGTGGAACTTCCACAAAATGGAGGTGCAGTAGCATCAGTGCCTAGGGTGTATATATATATATATTATTATATATATAGATGGAATAATAGATTATAGTATGTAAATAAAAGAGACTAGGAGAATAGAGGTTGAATGAGGAGAGGAAGAATAACAGTACTGAGAGTGGGTCTCTGGTCTAAGGTTTTAGGGTAGACCCCTGGTGTCTCAGTCCAACACTGGATGCTTCAATCAAAACTTATGGCAGCCAAAGCTCTCACTGTAGGCCTTCTGTCCTGATAGGCCGTGGGCAGGGCCGCCATCAGGGGGGGACAGGGGGGACAAGCGTACCGGGCCCGGGCATGAAGGGGGGCCCGGCAGCGCTGCATTTTTTTGAAGATCCGGGCCCCCCTTACGAGCGCCCGAGCCGTACGTCTTGCCTCTTCAGTGCCGAATGCGGAAGTGCCGAAAAGCCGAAGCCGATGCGACGAAAAGACCCGAAGTCACGGAAAAAGCCGAAGTCCCGAAGTCACGAAGCGCCGAAAAGACCCGAAGTCACGAAAACAGCCGAAGCCGAAGTCCTGAAGCAGCGCAAAGACCCGAAGTCACGAAAACAGCCGAAGCCGAAGTCCTGAAGCGGTGAAAAGACCCGAAGTCACGAAAGGAGGCGAAGTTGAAGTACTGAAGCCATGAGTTCAATTCTACTGAACACCAGTTTGTGTTTTTTTTTTTTTTTAATCCCCTGGCCACCAATGTATTATTTTAATATTCTATAGGCCCCTGCCACCAATCTTTTTTTCAAAACTTTTGTTTTTGGGGCCCCAATTTTTTTTTTAACTCGTAAGGGGCCCCTTGCCACCATTGTTTTTTTTGGGGTTTTTTTTTTTAAAAAAAAAATTAATTTTCTTTTTGGTGGCCCCAAATTTTTTTAACTTGTAAGGGGGCCCCTGCCACCAGTTTTTTTTTTTTTCAAAAAAAAATTTTTTTTTTTTTAAATTTTTTTTGGGGCCCCAATTTGTTTTTAACTTGTAAGGGGGCCCCTGCCACCATTTTTTTTTTTTTCAAAAAAATTTTTTTTTCTCCAAATTTTTTTTTGGGGCCCCAATTTGTTTTTAACTTATAAGGGGGCCCCTGCCGCCAATGTTTTTTTTTTTTCAAAAAAAAATTAATTTTTTTTCAAATTTTTTTTTGGGGCCCCAATTTGTTTTTAACTTATAAGGGGGCCCCTGCCGCCAATGTTTTTTTTTTTTTTCAAAAAAAAATTAATTTTTTTTCAAATTTTTTTTTGGGGCCCCAATTTGTTTTTAACTTAGAAGGGGGCCCCTGCCACCAATGTTTGTTTATTTTTTAGTTTTTTTTACATTTTTTTTTGTTGGGGCCCCAAGTTTTTTTTAACAGGGGGCCCCTGCCACCAATGTTTTTTTTTAAAAAAAATTTAAATTTTTTTTTTTTGGGGCCCCAATTTTTTTTATAAGGGGGCCCTGACCATCAATAGCTTTTTACAACTTGTGTGGGGGGGGGTTACTTTTTTAGCGCTGATGTCTGTGTGGTCTTTTAACTGCGATGTGGGCGGGATATGGGGCGGAGCTTGGTCGTCAGTGTGGGCGGGGCCCAGGGGGCCCCAAAAATTTTGTTGTACGGGGCCCCGTGATTTCTAATGGCAGCCCTGGCCGTGGGCAAATGCCCTATCCATTTATTAATGGCCCTGATGTGATCGTATAAGCAGAGAAGAATCTGGGAGAAGCAGCTACATCCAAGCGTTCACAGGAAATGTCCTGCCCTCTAGTAATAGAAGCTACATTTTTTAATAATTGGGTTTAGGGTAAAAACCATGAACCTGATTAAAAAACTGGATTGCCACTATTTGCAGTGATCAAGGAAAGAACAAATTCCACTGTTAATAAAGTGTTGTATTTGTATAACAAACCGCCACCTTTCTGACTAACCTAAGCTATTAGCCGTAATTGTATTTTATGAATATGATCTACTTTTTCATGATTCCCTTTTTATCTATATGTTAATTTCTGGACATTTTCTGCATCTTGGAAGCTTTACATGACACCCTTTGCCTTTACTTCATTCTATTCCATTGGTCTTTACTGTGTTTTTTTAAAGGGGTTATTCACAAATAAATGAACTTTCAGTATTATGTAGATGATGCAATAGGTTTTCATTTTTTAATATTTGTGGTTTCTGAGTTATTTAGCTTTTTTAACAGCTTTTCAACAGCTCTCTTGTTTACAATTTCAGCAATCTGGTTGCTAGGGTCCAAATTACCCTAGCAACCATGCATTGATTTGAATAAGAGACTGGAATATGAATAGGAGAGGTCCTGAATAGAAAGATGAGTAATAAAAAGTAGCAATAACCGTGAATCTGTAGCCTTACAGAGCATTTATTTTTATATGGGGTCAGTGACCCCCATTTGAGGGCTGACAAGATTCAGAAGAAGAAGGCAAATAATTAAAAAACTATATAAAAAAAAATAATGAGGACAAATTGAAAAGTTTCTTAGAATTGAATATTCTATAGAATACTAGTTAACTTATACAGTAGGTGAACCAACCCTTTATTACAGTGGCTAACGGTAGTTTCCTGTTCACAATGTATTGATTACAGAAAGTTGTGGGCTCTGCTCCCTCTACCCCTTTGGGTTCCTTGTGCTCCTTTATACTCAAATATCACTCCTGTTCCTTAAAGAATAAGAGAAATTACATAGGTCCATACATTTAATTATTGCTAGACTTGCCTTTATCCCCTTTGCTATGGTGATTTTATTAGCTTATTTCATATCTGTGTGAACAAAGCCCAGGTGTGTATCATGGTTGACTTATTGGGCAACCTCAGAAGCAATGTGGACACAGAACACACCGGCACAACATGGGTACTACTAGCAGGTATAACCTTGCTCGTTTATTGCGGATGCAACGTTTCGGGGCGTGACCCCTTTCTCAAGCATACCGGATATTAATGCACAAGGGAATTTAAAAGCATAGCAATTAAGCTAATTAGTGAAAGGTGTTACATTCAATTAATGACAATAAGTACAAATGCATAAATATAGGCCAATAGAAAAATTAGTCCAAACTACAAAAAAATTCTTGGAAAAAATCCTTGAAAATTTTTTTTTGAAAATGTGACAAAAAATTACAGTGTTCGTTTTGTAAAAATATATAAAAACGAATAAAAATATATTTCAGTCCATTCTTGCGCTACTTGTATTTATATTAATAAAAAACTGTGTTCAACAGTAATTAGTAAACAACCACAAGTATAAAGTGTCCAGTGCAATAAAAGTAACGACATTCAGTACAAAATGTATCAATATCAAGTGCAATACAATGTTTAACAAATGTCACAATTTTTTTTTAAAAAAATACATTGTTTCAAATCTGCTACATGCTCATATAGAAAAACATTTTTTTCTATGTTTTTTTTTTATGCAGACTTTCAGATTTAATTCAGTGGGTTGAACAAAATGATTGCATAAAAATGTGAGGAACTAAGGCCTTTTTTAAAAACAATCACTTCATTTCAGGGGCTCAAAAGCAATTGTACAAATTAAAAAACTGAAAATAAAATGTTCATTTCTAATACTTGGTTGAAAACCCTGTGCTGGCAATGACAGCCTGATGTCTTGAACGCATGGACATCACCAGATTCTGGGTTCCCTCCTTTTTAATGCTTTGTTAGGCCTTTACTGCAGTGGCTTTCAGTTGCTGTTTGTTTGTGGGCCTTTCTGTATGATGTTTAGTCTTCAACAAGTGAAATGCATGTTCAATTGGGTTTAGATCAGATGACTGACTTGACCATTCAAGAATATTCCACTTCTTTGCTTTAATAAATTCCTGGGTTGCTTTGGCTGTATGTTTTGGGTCATTGTCCATCTGTATTATGAAACGCCTCCCAATCAATTTGACTGCATTTAGCTGGATTTGAGCAGACAGTGTCAGAATTAATTTGACTGCTTCTGTCCTGTGTCACATCATGGATAAACACTAGTGTCCCATTGCCACTGGCAGCCATGCACGCCCAAGCCATCACACTGCCTCCGCCATCTTTTATAGATGATGTGGTATGCTTTGGATCATGAGCTGTTCCCTGCCTTCTCTATACTTTTTTCTTACCATCATTCTGGTAGAGGTTCAGCTTGGTTTCATCCGTCCAAAGAATGTTTTTCCAAAGAATTTGTACAAAGAATGTTCAGATCATACAGGAGGCCTACAGTGTCAACAGGAAAATTATATCTCAGCGATTTTTAGTGGTCCCCATACATGAGCCAATAGTGGGGCTTAGTGTATGGTGACCTCATAAAGAGGAAATTATCTCCCAGGCTATTATCTTACTCTTCCAGGGCTACCTATAGTTCTTGCCAATTATCTCAATAAAAATAAATTTGTCAGTACATTTTACAAAAGTTAAAATTTAAAATTACAATTTAGTGTTTCACATATTATTTTACATGCTGAAATGCCCTATGTGTGCAGAGGGAGGGGGGGAATAAAGGGGAGGGCAATGAAGGGGAGAGAGGGGGAAGGCAATAAAGGGGATGGGGAAGGGGAGAGTGACAAGAGGAATGACAAGAGGAGAGAGGCAAGAGGGGAGTGAATTTGGACTAGGAGTAGGCAGAGCACCTTTGAACAGACACTTGCCCAGCACCCCACATCGCTGCACCCTAGGCATGTGCTTCTTCAGCCTACCCCTAGTTCCCGGCCCTGCTGGAAAACAATTGTCTGAGTCCTTTCTCCCTCATCTGATATGCATTGAGGGCTCTGATAGGTTCTGCTGAGCTAGATAAAGACAAACCAGCATGATTTTGAAGAGGCATTGTGAAAACTGAATTCCAGCACCAAAATATTCTGCAGTTTAAAAAGGGCTTGGAAATGATGAAGAACAAGCAATAAGAATAATTTCTTGGAGAGGGTGTGTTATATAGCATTTCGCTTAGGAGGATGACTGCTAGGTATCTTGACTGTTTGGTAGAGATAATAAAATCCTTTATGGTTCCCTTTATAATTTACAATCCCCTTCTGACCACACATTTCTGATAATCCTGACCACACATTTCTGATGTTTTACCCGATCTTCTGATTGAGAAATGTATTTTGTTTCCCCCATTAGAAGTAGTGCTATTGTGACACTGCTTTTCAAGTTAATGTTTCACATGAGGATGTGCAGAAACCCACAGCATTGGTTCCAAGGGAAACACCCCCAGGGCTGGTTTTTATGGCAGGCAAGAGAGAGGGCATTTTTATAAAGGAATTATTTATTTTAAAAAGAAAAACATTACATGTTCACTTTATGAAAGGGACAGTTAGAAGCAGGACTGCCATTGGGGGGCAGTCGATTCTGATAATGTCTTTGTTCTGGATGGGGGGGCTTGAAATTTTGTTAAAAGGGTCTAGCTAGCTGGAAGTGGAGTGGGATTTGGGCACATTGGAGATATGGTAATCATTAACCCATGAGAATGTAATGGCAATTCTAGTAATATGTAGAGAACCAAAAGGAGGAACCGGCACACAGGAGCATATGCAATAGGGGTTAACCCCTTACGTGCTTATTGACGTCACAGTGAAGCACAACGTTTCGGGAGCTGGCCCCTTCGTCACCATGGGTTTAACCCCTATTGCATATGCTCCTGTGTGCCGGTTCCTCCTTTTGGTTCTCTACAGTGAATTTCGGGGAGTGCTGTCTCCCTAGAGGGCTGTGCACCAGGCAATTGTTCATAGGAAGGCCAGCGAGTGCACTCACATCGTTACTACAATTCTAGTAATATCCCACAGTATTTTAGCATTATCAGTAAGCTGTTCTGGATGGTTTCCCATCTGGGAAGAGTATAGGTCTGGCCAACTCTATGGGCTTGGAGGCGATTCACATCTGTATTGGATCATCAGGGCAATGCTGTTCAAACTTTCATGTAGTGAATCAATAATTCTATATATACCACATGCTTGGGTCGGTAACACTCAAAGAAGTTGAGAATATCAGATAGACCAGGGCCGGACTGGGAGTAAAAAGCAGCCCTGGCAAAAAAATCAAAGCAGCCCACACATAAATGCGTGCTGGTCTTTTACTTACACACACGCATATTTCATAAATATACATATATATATATTATATAGTGGATAATGTACCCCCTACTGTAATTTATAAAGATATTATAAGTCACAGAGAAGTTATGTGACAATATAAAAGCATACATATCTTTATAAATTAGGGGGTACATTATGAATTATAATTTACTGCAGGGGTGTCCAACCTTTTGGCTTCCCTGGGCCACATTCGAAGAAGAATTTTTTTTCTGGGGCCGCACATGAAATAGATAACACTTTTGATTTCTAAAAATAAAGGAAATACACAGAAATGAACTACAATACCTGTGCAGTAAAAAAAAAAAAGTCTAAAAAATAAATGAATATATTTGAAAATATGCCTTTTCAAATTTTGCATATTTTTCCACGAAGCTAAATGGGACAGATTTAACCATCACCAGGGGTGTAACTGCTGTACATTTGGGCCCAATAAGGCCCTAATAACTGGCTCTACTGCTATTGCCCTAGGAATGACTCAGTTCATCAAGTAGCTGGCACAGGTGGAACTCACCTTTCTGCTTTAAACATCCAACACTGAGGCAAAAGGGCCCCATAAAACAAATAGCAAGAAGTGAACTTATAATGGGGACGGGACGTCAGGATCAGTGCCCAAGGCAACCTGGCCGACTACGGCGCTTCCAATTGTTCGCACATGCGCAGAAGAGAACGAGTGACTGCGGAAGAGCGCACAATCGTCATTGAGCAGGAACTGCAGCCACAGATGGGTCTGAACTAAGGGACGGCATCAAAAGAGGTAAGTGCCTGGCGCCCCTCTGCCTTTGCGCCCTAGGCACGTGCCTCTTCTGCCTACCCCTAGTTCCGGCCCTGGTCAGGATTTTGGGGTGTTGTACTTCAAAAACAACAGATTTCCATTACAGATACAATTTACCCTAGGGTAACACAATGTTCTTAAAGCAGGCAGTAATTGTAATACATAGTAAAGTTAAACTAAAAAACAAAGCACTTGCTAAACTAGAACTCCCTAACCCCCCCCCCCCAAGTCCAGATTGTGTCTGGTACCTGAGCAGCACAAACATTCTTAGCAGTAAACAGTTTCAGTGACCCCTCTTATCAGCTTCCTTCCCATGTCTATAGCTTTAACCTCCCCTATATGCCTACTGTGCAGTAGCTTTTCCCAGGACCTCACATACTGACCTGACAGATTTAAGATGCAGAGCGCAGGGGCAGGCAATCTCTCTCTCCAAAGGAGAGGAGTCACGTGGCTGTGATGAGAGCCGTGACATCTCCAATAACTTTATTCAGCACACGCACTGTCCAGCCAGCCCACGAAGTTCCGGGGGGAGTGCCGTCACTGCTGACTTCTCCTCACTCCCTCACTCGCTCTCTCTCCCCCTCCCTCTGAAAATAACTTCAGCGTGCGCACTCAAAACTATGTGAACTGTGCGCTCCTTGCTCCTAAATTTTAAAATCAGATAAGTGCAGCGCCCGGCCCATTTCATCACAGGATAGAGCGGCCGTTCGGGCAAATGCCCGAACGGACAGATTATCAGTCCGGGCCTGAGATAGACCATGGCAATAGTTTCATAGTGAACTGACTCACTGCACCTCAAAACATAATTCTTTGGCAGTTAGCACCTTGGCCAAATGATGCACCCAGATGAATAACTACAGTATTATCACTCCTACAATAGAGTTCCAACAGTTGCACCTTGCTCTGTATTCTGCACTGCATATCAAGTGTGCAACTTGACATCATCCACTGGAATCCTCCCTAGCTTGAACATAATAGCTGATAAATGAACGCCAGCAAGTTGTATCTTCCCCAAACATTTGGGGTTCTTATCTGTCTATGGAAAGAATGCTTTACAAATGCCTGAGGTTATATCTCTACCTTGCTTTGTTCTCTACTCCCTTCTCTATGAAGTTCTTTCAGTTCTTTCAGACAACTGTGTTTTGTGGATATTGCTTTGTTTGCGGCTCTTAAACATCACATTTTAGTCAATATTTTATGCATATCATCTTTAATTTTTATAGTGCCAGCACATTGTACAGTGTTAAGTGGGAGAAAAATGTAACTACATTTCCATAAGATCCACAGTCATTTAATTTGCATAGAATTTCAGTTATTAGTTACCCACTGATGCAAGGCTCCGGTTATGGAAGGCATGCAATGCATTTCTGACATAATGCCAATCCTTATACAGTATTTATTGGGGGGATCCGCTGACTATGTTAGTTAGTCTATGCCTCTGTCAGGCCTTCCATTATCTTGACCCACAACAGCAGCAATATTTTCTGATGATGATAACCTTCAAAGCTTAGTCTGTTTCCAGATATATTATACAGGAGTTGTACAAGAGATCTGGCAACATTGTATATTCTGCAGCACTTGGCCAGATAAGTCTGCAACCTCCATTTACAGGTATGGGATCTATTCTCTGGAAATACACATTCCAGAAAGTTCAGAGATATGGCAATGCCATTTACCGCAGTAGAGGAAATTCTTCATTCTTGACTAATTTGCTCTTTTATCACTTTAAGACCATGTACTTTGTAATTAAAAAAAAAAGTTAACTAAGCTAGCACAAATCCATGTTGATGTCAAAACAGTCCTATTGGGTTACAATAGTGTTTAAGCTTTTTGGTAGCCTTAAAGGGGAACTATCACGAAAATCAAATTGTGCCAATGGATAGTGCATAATTAGGTGAAGATGTCGAACTACAATATTCTAAAAAATACTACACCATAAGCTCTCTATTTGCTATATTCTTATTTTCACTAGCTTTTTAGCGCTGACCCCCAGTCTGTTGGTGTTTGGTAGGGATGTAGCGAACTGTTCGCCCGCGAACTAGCTCGCGCGAACTTCGACCGTTCGCGTCCGCCGAATGTTCGCGAACGTTTGGGAACGTTCGCATTTTGAGTTCGCGTTCGATCGTTGGACCATTCGACCATTCGAATTCCTTCGACCGCTAAAAATCGAACGATTTCCATTCGTTCGAACGATTGTAAGCATTCGATCGAATGAAAAGCATTCGATCGAATGGCTTCGATCGTTCGATTCGAATGAAAAACCTTCGATCGAACGATTAAAATCCTTCGATCGTTCGAATCGAACGATTTTAGCGGGTGTTCGAAGTTCGCGAACTGTTCGCGAACGTTCGCATTTTTTGCCGGTGTTCGCGAACGGCGTTCGCGAACACCAAATCGGCAGTTCGCTACATCCCTAGTGTTTGGTTGATTATTACGCTCGAGGAGAACAAGTTTTTTGGGTCAAATTAAAGGGGAAGTTTCAGAGACTTTGGACAATTTTGTTTTTAGCATCTTTTGGTCTATTACTACAGAACTATAACTCTCTGCACCCAAAAATAGCTTTAAGGCACTTATATGAAGTATGTTTTGATAGTGATTTTATATATTATATTTTTGCTCAGTTATCATTAGCAGTTGTAAACTTTTCAGTGGCTTTATTATCTGTTTTCTGCATTTAGAAATCTCCTGCTCTCTCCTTTTGTGACCCTCAGTTTCTCCATAGCCAGTATCTACAGTGAAGTAACAGCAAAAAGCTTCCTTCTCTGTTCCCTGAACCGACACACACGACTCCTGCTCTCGCTCCCTCTCCACCTAGAAAGACAAAATGAAAGGCTAAATCAGTAACTTAGTGGCTTCCCCTCAGGACTGAGAGCAGTCACAGCCAATCAGAGTGAGGGCAGACCTGTCAGTCAAATGAATTTGACGCAGAGCCGGGTTGCCAGGTTGGTGGGTTTCCAGCCAAATTGGTCTACTAATTTAAAGCCCAGGCGGGGTTTGAAAGTACAAACTAGCCAAGGCATGGACGTGGGCTCCTTTTTGGGCATTTGGCTAGTTTGTTCTTTGGAAACCAGCTAAAATTTGTTTCCCTAATGTGCCAAGCCTGTGTCTCCCAATGCATGTTGGGTAATGTCGTTTTTATTTTTGCAGACTGCCAAGTTTAATGTAAGACTACAATACCCAGCATGCAATGGGACTGAGTTGTGTAGAAATCAGGAGTTAATAGATGTTGGGCTCTGTACCCCAGTCTCTCATCCCTCTTAAGCATTTTCTGGTGACTTTTCTCAATTTCAGACAATTTTGGGGCAAAAATCTTGTGGCCACTAAAATGTCTAGAGCAAGGGTCTCCAACCTTTTTTTACCCGTAAGCCAAATTTAATTTTAAAAAAAAGTTGGGAGAGCAACGTAAGCATGCACAAATTCCTGGGGGTGCCAAATATGGACTATAATTGGCTATTGGTAGCCCCTAATGGATTGGCAGCCTACAAGGGGCTTGGTTTTGGTAGTACACCTGATTTTTATGCAACTAAAACTTGCCTCCAAGCCTGGAATAAAAAAAAACACCTGCTTTGAGGCCACTGGGAGCAACATCCAAGGGGTTGGGAGCAACATGTTGCTTGCGAACTACTGGTTGGGGGTCACTGGTCTAGAGGTTGACCTGTTTTACCAATATTTATTGAAATTGTATATCTATTAGGGACTCCTGGGCCCCCCTCTGTAGTTACGCCCCTAGTGACGGGCAAATCTGTCCCATTTTACTTTATGACAACATTTGCAAATCAGTGAAAATTTGAAAAAGGAGTATTTTTTCACATATATTTATTTTTTTTTAAAAAAAAGTTTTCCTCTGCACATATTGTGCTCTTTTTGGGCTATTTTTGAAGTGACTCTTAGCTAGTTTTGGGCTGGTTTTGTAGCTGATTTTGGCTGGTTTTGAAAATCAGACCTGACAACCTTGATACAGAGCCAGCCAGAGGCCAGGTAGGAAAGAAGCAGCTTCCAGTGGGACCACTATAACAACTGAAATATTTTAAAAACCTTATACAATTTTTAATACATTATATTTAGAGAATTGAATATCTTGATGCAATCATTCATTATGCCAATTATTAATTTAACGATAGGTCCCCTTTAAGGATTTTGATAGATACACTTTATTTCATGCCAAGAAATATACACCAGGCCTGCATTAATGTCTAACATCATAGAGGGGCATGGTAGAGGCTTCCTAGGTAGAAATGTAGATGGGTGAACTAAATGCAGTATGGGGCAGTGTTGCTAATATTGTGAACGCCCTCCGAAACGTTGTTGATGCAATAAACACACCAGGGGTTGCACCCCGGTTTAAACTGCTCTGTGTGCCAGACCTTTCTCTCTTTCCTTGATCCATTGGGAGTGCCGTCTCCCTCAGGTCCTGGGCACCAGCATTACCTCACGAAGGGCCTGAGTGTGCGCGTGGTTTTCTCAGTAATATTGTGAATGGATCATGGCTACTTTGAGCACCCACATTTTTTCATGTAAAAAAAAGCCTTTGAAAAGATGCATGAGAAATTAACAAATAGCAAACAATGTCAGTCTGCAGAGCAAAAGCATTTTTGCTGTTCCATATAAATTACATTTCATAATAAGTCTCTTTTTTCATGCGAGTTTGGCCAAGCAGTTATAAACAGGATCAGCAATGACTTGAATGAATTTTATGAAAAGGCTGCCATGTGACCTCTGAACTCCATGATGAATTTCCTGTGTTTGGTCTTTCACATAATGGCCCTGTGACTATTTTTGAAAACAATGCAGCATTGCCTATCTTGCTTTATAAAGCAAAGGGGCAAATTTACTAAAGGGCGAAGTGACTAACGCTGTCCAAAATTCACCAACGTGACGTCATTTCTGTACTTCACCGATTTACTAACAGGCACAATCGTAACTTCGCTAGCGAAAGAGACAAGTTGCACTCTGGCAAAGGGACTTAACTGTGCAAATTCACTAAGATGCAGATTTTACTGCACATTACCTCTTGCACCAGATTTGCCGTCGCCACCTCAGACCAGGCGAAGTGCAATAGAGTAGATAGGACTTCCTCAAACTTTAGTTGAAAATGTTTCTAACGCTGGCGTCTTTTCCTTTTTTCAGGGTGATAGGCTGCAAAAGAGCATAAATTTTTTTTGGGGTAACCAGCTTCCCCCCTACATTTCCTAACATGTGGCACATAAACTATACACTGGGCTCATGTATAGGGCAATATAACAACTATTTTATTTCATTAAGCTTCCCTGGGATGGTGTAGTGTAATGTATTTGCTGCAACATATACGTCCATTCAACTTCAACTTTCCACCATATGCAAATTAGCCAACACTAGCACAACTTTGCTCTGCTTGCCGAATTAACGCTAGCGAAACTTTGTGATCTTTCGTCGCCTTGGACGCAACTTCGCATGTTAGTGAATTAGCGTTGTCTGAGCGAATTTTCGCCTGGTGAATTTTCACGATTAGTAAATTTGCAGTATCCTAAGTAAATAACACAGAACTGCCTCTTGCTCTGTGGATGGAAACCATATACAGATGCACTCGACCTCACTACTGCAGATTGCTGGAGTTCTCAGCACACTACTACTTTCACCTCTTATTCTAATGCAGTAGTCCCCAACCTTTTTCATCCATGAACAACATTTAGATGTACTGTTTCTATTTTTGCAGTTGATACTAAATTGTGCAGAACTATAGGATCCACGCAGGATGCTGCCACTTTGCAGAGTGATTTGTCAGGCAAAACCGCAAGACTGACCCGCAGCAAGCAGGATGAGGAGCCGCGGGTTGCCTACCCCTGGGTTATATAATATTCAGTAGTAAGAACCAGCAGTACAGAGAACAGATGGGATAGACAAAAGCTACACATGTCTACAAACCTTGTATGAATGAGGAATGAATGGACATTGGAAAATAACTTAAAGTTAAATTGTTTAAGGAGTCAGAACCAGCAGTTCAGAAGACAGAGAGTGACAGTCAGACAGTGACAATCACAATGACAGTTACAAATGTCTGTAAACCCAGTGGGAATGAGGAATAAATGGATATCGGGGAGTTGCTAAGAGTTATATAGTTTTAGGAGTGAGAACCTGCAGTTTGGAGAACAGAAAGGGTAGTGACAGACAATCACCATGACATTTACACATTTTTACTCCAGTCTGTCACCTACACTGAAGACCCTTTGGGGGGTCTCTGTGGGTCTTTTGCCGGGTTGACTGATAAATTGTGAGCGTTTTGTTCGGGTGACCTAGAGTCATTGCAGAGTGTTCTTTTGCACTTTAACTAATGAAGCTCACTTGGCCTTCAAAATATAAAACCGGTGAAGAGAAATGGCCAATGAGCTGATAACAGGAGGAAATTATCAGAATAGCTGTCACATATGAAGAAAGATTCACTTTAGAGTGATATTCTGCACCTACATTTTGGGCCGGAACTAGGAGTACTTCACAACAAACCGCATTAGGCAGGCACCAGTCCGGAACATCCAACGAAAGTAGATTCCAAGAGCCAAAAATTGTATATAAAATATGATACTTTATTTTACATCATACAAGGGGATGGGGAGCAATGGATGTAAAATAAAGTATCATATTTTATATACAATTTTCTGAAGGTCTGGGGCATGTGCACCCGGACCCAACTGGGAAAGCAGTAAGCTTATCCAAATGATACATTAAGATTTATGCTTCTCATGAAATTTTGGTTTTTCGGAACTAGAAGTAGGCAGAGTAGGCACGTGCCTAGGGCACAAAGCTGGAGGGGTGCCAGGCACGTACTTACTCCACCTCCGAGACCGGTCCCCTCTCTGTCCTATTGTGCTTGTGTCTATTAGCTTGTGCATTCTCATCCTAGTCTATTGGCGCTCGCGCGTATTCACACATGCGCCCACGCCAAGTAAACTACATGACCGGGCAGGTTGCCTAGGGCGCCTGGCCGGTAGTGATGTGTGGGCCATCGCGGGACCCGCGGGTTTACCCCTTTTGTGACGTCATCGGCGGGTCTATAAAAGGAACCTGTAAGTCGGATGCTGGCGGCCGCGGGTTGTGGCAGGGCGGGTCCTGGTCGGGTGCATGTCGGGTTTCACCCAACCCGCACATCACTACTGGCCGGTCAGGCCCTGCTCTGCCTACATTCTTACACAGCTTTCTTACACAGCTACTCCAGTCATTAGCAGTCACCATCTGACCATGGTAATAGCATAGACAGCCGCATACCTCATTTGGGTGCATACATACATACTGGCAGGGGAAGGGTTAGATCTTCATTTAATATGCCTAGAACCTTCATTCTCACCCTGCATGGATAGATTTAGTATTGTAGCAGCACAGATTTTACATATAACCACTTATTTTAAGCGATAAAATTCCAACACTACAATCTCAGTAAAGAGTCAATGCTCTATACAATAAATAACTACAGGGCTGCTCCACAGGGTCACTAACAGAATCTTACAAATACACGGTCACCCCAAAAACTATATTTACCTTCTTTCTGGGATTATTGCTATTTCAAACATAATTTATTTAATTAGTACTAAGACCTTGCTAAGTAAATGCAATCTGCAGAATAATAGTTTTTGTTCATGCACCTCATGTAATCAGAATAATGACCAATTATATACAGTACATGGTCATTTACTTCAATAAGTTACTGACCCCTTTTTTTAACTACAGTATCTTAAGGTTTTGATAATGTTCTTTACAGCATTAGGGAGTTAATTATACCAATTTTGGCAAGAACAAACAAGTTAATTAGGGAGCCCTGATCTTCAGAAAACAAGTTAATGCCTGTTAAAGTAGAATATAAAAGCAATGAAGTTTAATGGTGGAGAAATGATGCCTGTCCTATTAATTGCACATTTTGCATGCAACAACAGGCATTCATAAATACAAAAGTGACACAACGGTTAAAGGAAATGCTCAACTCAGTCTGACTGATATAAAAACAAAGATATAAGATTATGTTTTTTAAACTAGTACACTGAAATCTGATTGGTTGCACATTGGTGGCTCTCATCCCATTAGCAACCTAACTAGTCCCCTAAAGCTGGCCATGCACAAGTTAATAAAACCTGGACACTCAGTTCCACCAAACCGTATGGGACTTGATGTGGACTTCATCTGATGGGTCTCCGAGTAGCTGCCAGGCCACATAGGGGCTACCAATAGCCAATCACATCCCTTATTTGGCACCACCCAGGAACATTTTTCATGCTTGTGTTGCTCCCCAACTCTTTTTACATCTGGATGTTGCTCACGGGTGAAAAAGTTGGGGACCCCTGCCCTATACCAACAAGTGCAGCTCCACAAGTGACTAGATGCCTACAAAAGCTCACTAAGTGCTTGCGGAGCATCTGCTGAAACACTGTTTAGTGATCTGCTGTACAAATAATTAAATTCTTTGGTCTTAAAATGACATTTATTCCTGAACTGGATTTCATAGTAGCACACTTGTATCCATAGAGGTATGTCCATTTTTTGTTAGACATTCAACTGAAGTTTGAAGTAGTCCATGGGAATTGATATATCCAAGATAAACAGTGCTGTAGCTCATTTGTTTAAGTGCAAATAAAGATCAAAGTTCTATGCATAAAGTAAGCTGTCTCTTTAAAGTGTTACTGACAGATTTGCAGTATTTCCTCTGTGCCCACTCCACAGACTGGGAATGAACTTTTTGTTTCAACTCGCCAAATTTTGTGACTCTGTAGTCTATTAGGAACACATGCTAGGTTGCTGCCCATTATAGCTGAAAAAAAGATGTGTTCCTAATAGACTGCAGAGTCACAAAATATGGTGTAGAATAATCCCAACCTTTATGTATGCGATTTGTCTAGTCAGCAGGGTTGGGGAAAACACAGCTTTACAGGCTGCCTGTTAAGCTAATGGTGTAAGAACAAATATGCTTCTCAGTAAATACAAATTGAACACAGATTTAGATCTCTCTGTTGGCTCATAGAAAGTTAAAATGCCATGTCATGAGTTTAGTGGCACAATCCTATTTGTATGTCTGCACCACTTTTGCTCTTTCTTTCCCTCAAGCTTGCAACTGATCTGCATCTTGGTTACCCAGAATTTATAGGTCAGTGCTGCCCAACTTCTCAGTCTAGTGGGACAATTACATTCAACATGCTGTGCAGCCAGATTATAATGCATTAATTTAAATGCTGTTTCTTTTCCAAATACAAAACCAGATGTTGACAAGTAGAATATTAGCGCACATCTCAATTTCATTTCTCCCTGTGGTAGAGAAGAAAAATGTGATTTGTAGTTGTCCCGTACAGCTATAGGATTAAAGGTTATCGGCAACATCAAAGCACATTTCTTTGGTAAGTCCTATCCACTTGCTCCATGAAGCTCACAGTCATAGGCAACATAGCCCTCCTTGTATGACTATACAGTGCCAGCCATTCAGACATTTTGAGAGCAACACCAACAACCAACAAAATCGAAAGAGGTACTTAGTAATAGATCTTTATACATGTTAGGCTCCCCTGAACTGACGGCCTGGGGCAGGAGCACCTGGGCCACGATTCTACTTTGGTGAGTTCTTCTACTATATGTTTTTATGCTTAAATATATATTTGAGGCTATATTGGGACACATGCTACTGAGTCAAATATATACATTTGATGAAAGTATGGTTTTGCTAAATGAACTACCTTTTTGCCTAATGTCCCCTATGTGGCGCTACCTATCTGGGATGGGTTACAGATTTTCCATGGGCACCATTCTCTTCCTAAAATTTTCCCTAACCAGCTGCTGATTGCACAAACTATTTTTGTCTGCTGTGACCTTGTTTCAATTTTAATTTCCAGAATGAGGGAGGCACACCTAGGGAATCCGTCAGCATAAGATGTCTTTATGCACACTTTGTGTTATCAGTAGGTGTACACAACATCTTGCCAGTATGGCTTTCTGTACCGGCTAACTGGACTCGTAAAGCATGTGACAGTAAAATTAAACACAGATAATGAATGTGAAATCCTCAAAAAGTAACCAAATCATAAATTACAGCTTGTTCTATAAAAAAAACTGGCAAGTACATATGAGTAAATATCTGGTTTTCCTTGAGCCACCATTTTGTCATATTTTGTGTGCTCTTCACTGAACACTTGACAACAATAAGGGAAAATACCTGTAGGTTCTAACTGTATTAAGGGTGCAATGTTCAGAGGTGTGTTTTCCAGTTGCGTTCCAAGCCTCTCACTCCATAATTTGATACTGTTCCACAAGGCTGGTTGGAGAGTCACCTTCTGGCCAGCAGAGGGATCCATTGCCTAACAAGACTTGCATTGAAGAGGAATCCTACAGATGAACAAAGTTTCCTACAGATGCAAAGTTTCATACACAGAGCTAGTTCCATTTGCTAAGTACAATATGTAGATACAGTATGTGCCTATTTATGTGTCTATATATATTTGTCTATTTCAGTATTTACTACTGAAGCTAATACAAAGTGCAATATTCAGATGTGTGTCAACTAGCTAATATCAAGTACAGTATGTTGAACTAAAGGTGGCCATAGAGGGCCGATAAAAGCTGCCGACAGACCGTGTCGGCAGCTTATTGGCCCGTATATGGGGCCCCCCCGACGGGCTTCACCAATCGAGATCTGGCCGAAAGTCGGCCAGATCTCGATCGGATGGGACGACAAATCCCGTTGGATCGCGGCCACATCTGTTCGTTGATGCAGTCCCGAGATCCGACCCCAATTTCCCATGCGTTAGGATCCGATCGTTGGGCCCTAGGACCCACGATCGGATCAGCCCGATATTGCCCACCTCAAGGTGGGCATATCAGGGAGAGATCGCCAAACGAGCGGATCTCTCAGTGTATGGCCACCTTAAGACCATTCCCCATATGGAATAAAGGACACTAAATTTGCCTCAGAGCAATAACCCATAGCAACCAATCAGCAGGTAGCATTTACTGGTCACCTGTTTAAAAGCAAACATCTTATTGGTTGCTATGGGTTACTGCCCCTGGGCAAACTTAATGGCTTTTATTACATATGGGGGCATGTGTCATGTACAAGGCCCTCACCAGTGATAAGTGTAATACGCAAAGCTTTCTTCTGTGTCATGTACAATAGGTAGAGCTTTTGTCAAACACTAAGGACAAGAGGCAGAGCTCTCAGGGGTTATGCACAATATGCACTACAGAACACAGTTTTCTTGCAGTGTGTAGACAGCATGCCCCATAATTCAAGCTCAGGCTCAATAAGAATTTACGATACACAGCCCTAGAAATATATTTGGTTTTACACAGTGTATATTAGTGTTAAAGTGGTGTAGGGACCCTGAGATTTAGGTATGGTCTACTCAGGCAGTCTCCCTTGTATTTGGCTTCCTAAAGTGGTCCAGGTGATACTTTAAAGGGATACTGTCATGGGAAAAAAATTTTTTTCAAAATGAATCAGTTAATAGTGCTGCTCCAGCAGAATTCTGCACTGAAATCCATTTCTCAAAAGTGCAAACAGATTTTTTTATATTCAATTTTGAAATCTGACATGGGGCTACACACTATTAACTGATGCGTTTTGAAAAAAAAAACATGTTTTCAGATGACAGTATCCCTTTAATAACCCAAGCAGCTATGTCCCTTTTCCTGGGCCCATATTATTTCAAATCCCTAGGTTGGGTTTATTTCAAAGTTTGCCCTGTAGATGGCAGCATTTAAAAGTATAAAGGGGTATAACCTCATGTGCTCAGGGTTTTTTCTGGGACCTCACCTCTAGAAGGTTGTTACAGGCTCAGGGCTACAGTTTGATAAAGGTTTAGATAGGATTAGCTAGTGATAGTTAGTTTTGTTATAGTTGCTCTAGGAGCAAGAGGCAGGTTTGGGGAAGATCGTGAGCAGCTTCCGCTCAAACAGGGAGGAATAGTGGGGTTAGGACCCTGTGGTGTGTAAACCACTAGTGCAGGGATTTCAGTTGGTGAGTTGAGGACCAGGTAGGGTGCCAAAATACAAGACCGCAGGCTGAGGATCCCTATGCACAGTGTTTTGCCCTCAGGGAGGAACTGCCTCAAGAGAGTGCTAATTAATACCTATTGCTTGCTTCATCTCTGGGAGAGATTTGTCAGTTTTGTACACTTTGCCTTAAAAGAGGGACAGCTCATTTAATTCATTGGACTGTTATATTGTTAATTAACAAGTTTATTGCAAAGAAATCCTTGTGACTGGATTCCACTTTGCCAAGAGTAGCATGAAAGGTACCTGGAGATGCAGGGAGTTGTTCGGGTACAGAGGTTAGAGAGGTTAGAGGCACACTAGATGCGGAAATAATCCTGGTCACACACTGTAATTCACGCAGCTGCACTCAAGGGTGTGCTACAGTGGTAATTATCTGTTTGTATTCTTACTCCATTATTTTATACAACTAGTGCTGCACCTAGTATTGATTTGAAAGATTTCATATTCCACTTCTCTGTCCCTTGAACGTATGTATGTCCACTGGGGGAACACACACACATTAATATCACTTTCATGAAGACAGTTATGGCCAGAACACAAATGTACACTAAACATCTTTACATCTGCCTAGACTGAGTGGGAGAAGTAGTGAGACAAAATGACTTGTTTACAAACAGATTGGTGTAACTGGTCACATGACGTGAGGCAAGAGTTGCCCAGCGACAAATCTTCTCTACTGCGGGCGACTAATCTCCCTGAAATGCCTTCCTGCCAGAAAGAATATGAATCACCAGCGGAATGCCATACAAATCGCTCCGGATTTCCGAAGTCGCCCGAAGTTTCCTTGCGAGGCGACGTTGGAAATCCAAAAGCAATCCATATGCCATCCTGCCGACGATTCGTATATTTGCCGGCGGGAAGGCATTTGGGAAGATTTGTCGCCCCCTGTAGAGAAGATTTGTCGCTGGGTGACTAAGCTCCTCGTCTGCCACCACCCTTAGTGCTGTAGTACTTGCTCCCCAGAGATCCATAAATGACTTGTGGGGGCACATTTACTAAGCTCGAGTGAAGGATTCGAAGTAAAAAAACGTTGAAGTTTTTTTTTCGGGTACTTCGACCATCAAATAGGCTACTACGACCTTCGACTACGTCTTCGACTTCGATTCGAATGATTCGAACTAAAAATCATTCGACTATTCGATAGCCGAAGTACTGTCTCTTTAAAAAAAACGTACTTACTTCGCCAGTTTAAACCTACCGAGCTGCAATGTTAGCCTATGGGGACCTTCCCCATCACTTTTCTAAGGTTTTTTGATCGAAGGAAAATCCTTCGATCGATTGATTAAAATCCTTAGAATCATTCGTTTCGAAGGATTTTCTCGTTCGATCGAAGGATTTTTCCTTCGATCATTCGATCATAGGATTTGCGGTAAATTCTACGAATTCGATATTCGAATTCATAGGTTTTTACCTCGAGGGTCGAATTCGAGGGTTTATTAATCCTCGATATTCGACCCTTAGTAAATGTGCCCCTAATGTCTTAAGGCTAATTTGAAAATACCAGATATATATCAGGCATTTTCAATTTAAATCAAATTAATTTGGCATCAACATTCAATTATGCTAGCTATGCAGGTATTGAGTGCAAGGTACTGAGTTACAGAGAGAAAGCAAATCAGTGATAAATGAAGAATTGCACAATAACTATGTGCGTATGGTTGACACATAGACAGTATTATAAATATTTTCATTTGTAATAACCAATTGTTCCACCCCAATCTGCCTGTAAGTCCTGCTTCAAGTATACCCTGCAGTCCATAGAAACAGACCCTACATCCACTATTTACATCACTGATTCAACACCCTTATGACCCTATATTAGTCAGGGATTGAATTTGTTTGGAAGAAAAATCCTACGAACAATTAAGTAAATGCATTAATTTTGCGTAATATTCTTTTTTTTTATCAGCAACCATATATTAAGTGGATGCTTCTGCCAATATCAATTATTAGCCAAAAACTTAAAATGAAACTAAAGAATCAGGCAAATATAGCCTGACAAGCCTTACAGCGAGGCACTCAAGGAGCCTGAAACAGCCCTGTGTTCCATTATCATTAGTATAGTAAATGTTAAGCAGACTTTTAGATAAAGGATAATGGATCCTACCCTTTATCGTGTAAGGTAAGTGCTCTAACTGATTGTCTAGAATCTTTGCCATGAAATTAGAAAGTTCCTGAAGGAAACTGATCAGTGCCAAAAATGCACTACCCGTGCAACTACTAAAAGTGAATAAAGCTTTTTCAGAAATTATGTGAATTGCTTTTCCTTCTCAAGCTTTACTGCTGCACTTTTACATTTTAGCTGCTGAGAACCTTGACTCAGACGACACTTCTCCAGGGGTCCAAAAAAGCTGCTCCTGTTAACTTCAAGGGATGAATTACATTTTCTAATGTAAAAATATAGAACAAAAAAAAAGTAAAAATAAAAAGTATAGAACAAAATTCTGCTCTCTGCACAGCTGAATTGCCCCTTTATGCTCACTGAAGGTGGGGGAGGCATTGTGTCCTCTGTGTCAGATGACAAGAAACCTAAATGTGCAAATACAAAAGGGGGGTTGTGGGCGCACCCGCATTGCTAAGTAAAAATATATATAAGTATAAGGGAAGTGCTACTGACATAACCAAATGGGTCAGTGCACATTCCCTGGGCCCCTGTCTAAGTAATTCAGTAGATATGCAAATGCATTTGTTAACAAAGACAGGGGTTTTTAGTTACAAAGTTATGATCATAAAGTTGAAAACTTTACCACGTCAAGGTAAACCCCATATGGCGGTCCCTAACTTGTTAACCTACCAGTCATAGTATTGAGGATCCTGTGTCTCTCTGCATAATAGCATTAGTATAGTAAAAAGTAAAAGTCTGCTGAACCTTGGTTTCTGTCTGAGGGCTAAATCCTCCCCCGCTGCTGAATTGCAGATTTTAAGAGAGAGTGATTGCCCAAACCAACGCCCATTTTTAAAAAAATTTATAAATATGGTGCAGTTAAAAGCATAGGGCCACTATTAATTAATTGGGGTGGGTATGGGGGGTGCTACAAGCCACAAGAAGCTTAGCCAAAGCTCCAGGCTGTAAGAGCAAATACAAAAGGGGGGTTGTGGGAGCACCCGCATTGCTAAGTAAAAATATATAGAAGTATAAGGGAAGTGCTGCTGGCATATCCAAATGGGTCAGTGCACATTCCCTGGGCCCCTAAGTAATTCAGTAGATATGCAAATGCATGTGTTAACAAAGACAGGGGTTTTTAGTTACAAAGTTATGATCATAAAGTTGAAAAGCCACCATACCACGTTAAGGTAAACCCCATATGGTGGTCCCTAACTTGTTAACCTACTATACTAATGCTATTATAAAGAGAGACACAGGATCCTCAATACTATGACTGGTAGGTTAACAAGTTAGGGACCGCCATATGGGGTTTACCTTGATGTGGTATGGTGGCTTTTCAACTTTATGATCATAACTTTGAAACTAAAAACCCCTGTCTTTGTTAACACATGCATTTGCATATCTACTAAATTACTTAGACAGGGGCCCAGGGAATGTGCACTGACCCATTTGGATATGCCAGTAGCACTTTCCCTTATACTTCTATATATTTTTACTTAGCAATGCGGGTGCTCCCACAACCCCCCTTTTGTATTAATTAAATCTAAATGTGCCCCATGTTCTGTACAAAATAATATTTTTCAATCTGTTTAAGTATACCTTTCAGTGTTTCTAGAACGACACTTTGTTTCATAATGTATTTCCAATGAGCTGTATATATTGCCCTGTGAAAATTTTTTCCAATGAGCTGTTCATAAATAATTGTGACTTCTACCAATAGTGAAGAACTGCTTGACAGTAAAGAGTTACTAGATTCTACAGTATATAAAAAATATATGGCCGTTTGCTGTTTATTATGCTGAGCCTCACACTCACACCTACACATAGCTCGAGGCATTCATTTTTTAGCATCAGTTACTTGATTCTGCTTGTTATCTAACAGATCGTATTTTTTTTCTTTTAGTGATGTGCTGGTATTTACTCTCTTAAGCAAATCATGGTAAATGTAAGCTAAGCGTTTGCATGCGACTTTTCTATTTTACTTCATTTTTCCCAACTAAAATGCCTCGAGTGGAACAGATAGAGATGGATTAGGGCTCCCATGATTTTGGGGGAAATCACTGGAAACATTACCCTCAATGGTGCAGCGTTTTGTTCCCAGAATTCCAGTGTAATAGTGCGCACCACCAAACTTGCACTTTGGCTGCAAGGTAATATAGCATTCCTTCTGCTATTTAATAATGGTTCATAATAGAGTCCTCACGTAGATACAACCTTTTACACCAGAATTCAGAGCAAACAGGAAAGCATTGTTACTATTATTACACTGTATTTATATAGCACCATTGTTTCCCATGACACTTTATAGAGGAAAGGGATACAAATACAAGGCCAAGCATAAAAAGACAAAGCATTCACCTAAATGGATAGAAGAAGTGATAGAAGAAGCAACAAGTTAGGTCGGTGGAAGTACTACTCATACACTCAGCTCTGAGCATTGAGAATCTGGTTGTGGGATAGGGGAAGTCTGTGACTGAAAGACTACTACTGAGGAATATACATTTTAAAATGGAAAACAATGGCTATACCTATGCAGGTCTGAACTGGGATTTAAAATAGACCCTGACATTTCAAGTAAATAGAGGCCCACCAGTCCACTAAATAGTGAATGTCTATGGCAACTTACAGCAGCCCTTCTGGCATTTGCCATAATTTACAGACTGCCAGTCTGAGCCTTTACCTATGCACCATGAATGAGGAATTGTGAAAGATGTTTAAACGCAACACAATTTATAATGTTGGGTAAAATGTCTTGAAATACCAGGACATAAGGAAGAAGGAGATGGGTTGTCCCATGCCAAATAAGTCTATCCAACCATCCGACCTCAGGGCTATCAAGCAGTACTTGAATCTGTGGCCTATGTGAGTGCCCCATAAATACAATACTGGCAGCACTGTATTCATGAGGAATGGGTGTGGGAAGGCACATAAATCCCCCCCCCCTTCACTGCCATGGACTGGACCCCAGACAAGTGTTTTATTGAATGACCACTAAGGAGTTCACTTTGCATCCCTTCATGCTTTGGCACTAGTGTCTGGGGGTCATAGCAAATGACCCCTAATATCTTTCACAAATGGTTAATATGTATGGTATATATAATGCAATTGCATTGACAATGTGAGGAATAATATACCTGCTCACAGCAAGTTGCAAAATTTCCGACAAAATTTACAATATATTTTTTCATAACATTCTAGAGTAGCTCTTTGGAAAGCTATTTGCACTTGCTCAGCAATGCTTTCCTCTGAGAGAGTAGAAGAGACTATATATATATAATTAGAGCACTCTACTTGTATACTGTGAAATCAATCAGCAAAATGTAGTAAACTTTGAAGTTTATTTATGCACAAAATAATAACTGACCATTGATTTTATATCAATATGTCCTGTGAAGGAAATGAGAGAAGCAGGGTCAAATTCTCTATTTATTCTTTTTATCTGCCCTATCCTACCAGCATTTTATTTTGTTTGACATATCTATAACCTAGAGCTTCAATCTGCGTGCCTCTTTTTTGTCAGGATAAATTACCCATCCAGTAAGAGATGATTTGTCCTCAAGGAACTGGCAAGGAGTAGGAAATTATTTGTCACCCAGAATACCCCCTACCGACTTAAAAGACTGAAATGCCAGAAGGTAACTGCAAACCCACAATAATGGGCAAGGTCATACACATAAATAAGGTAGCAAGATATTGAGAGGGTATTTCCTTTATTGTAATCAATCAAAATTTTTTTTTTTAGTTTTTTGGTTTTTAATGATTTATAGTGTATTGTTCTGTCAACAATAAATATATGTAATGCCACACTGGAGTATTTATTACCCATACCATAATTCCTTGGAGAGACAACAAACCCTTTTTAGTACTGTGGGACTACATATAGTAATAATGATAGTAATAATGGGAGTAATCATTCAGAACTGCCTTGAGGCAGACAGTGTGGACACTAATCATGTGTGCTACCACGTACTTTACCCTACAGTAGATTATTGAATAATCTCAGGCTTTGGAAACAGACATTATTATAATATTCATTGGGTATTGATCAACGACAATGGAGACCGGAAACGTCATTGAGGATCAGTCAGAGGGTAGATGGATGTCTGACTAGGGACTAAACTTTGCTATTACCCTTGCATTCAACGATGACAAAGCATAATAAGATATCGGTTCTGTATCCCTTTGTCTGGGAAAGAGGCACAGCTATTTCTCACTTGGGTAATTCGTCAAAGCGGAAAGATGGTTTCCATTACTTTTAAAAATGTTATTTGTGGCTGTTATCTCCCAAATTTCTATTAGAGTCTACAGGCAAAATTGACAAAATACCAGTGCTAAATTATTCACAGCAATACACTGTGCCAAACTGTATCTTTCTCTCTGCATGTTCAAATTACAGTGCTGTCTATCTGTACTCCACACACCTATTTCTCAACTGCAGCTATTCTTTATATTCCCCCAGTGCAGTACTCTACCATGTAGTGCTATTGGGAGGGGACTTAGAATATTATGAATATACTGCATCCGCTGTTAGGTTTATCATTAATCCTTTCTGCACTTTAGAAAAGGCCTGTGGCTGCATGGGTTTTCTCCACACTCCAAAATCATACTAGCTGGTGAATAGTCTTCTGAAAAAACTGACCATATTGTGTGTAAAGGACATTAGATTGTAAGCTCTACTGGGCAAAGACTGATACGATTAATGTCAGCACTACATACAAAAAGAATAATAATGTATAATGTATAATGACTCAGGAGTCCTGACTTTAGGTCAGTTATGGAAATTACCCAGATCAGGTTATTGGCTAACCGTACTATATCTCCTAGGAGCTTAAAGGAGAAACAAACCCTTAATATATATAAAAAAAACCCTACCCTACATAGTAAAAATGGGATTTTGTTTTTTTGCCTTTACATCTCCTTAAGTAACAACTCTCTTTCATTCTGCTGCTCTATGTATTATAAGTACCTGGGGTGTTCTGGATAAGGGATGTTTTCCATAATTTATCATGTCTACTAAAAAATCTTTCAAACATTAATTAAATCCAATCGTTTTCTTTTGCCTCCAGTGAGGATTAATTATATCTTAGTTGGTATGAAGTACACTGTTTTATTATCACAGAGAAAAAGGAAATCAATTTTAAATGCATGAGTTATTTTAAAATGGTCTCAATGGACTATCTGTAATACGGTGCTTTCTGGATAACAGGTTTCTCTATAATAAATTTCATACCTTTATGGCAAAATTGTGTGGTGCTGTTAAAAAAACAGAAAACTGAGCTCCTGTACATGCCCATATCTGTTCCTTTATAGGTAACAAAGCTGTTCCCATCATTTTATGCAATAAACCCTGTTAGTGATCGCTCCTCTTTCTGTTACGTACAGATACGGGGCCTATTATCTGGAATGCTTGAGACCTGGGGTTTGCATGTAACAACTCTCTCCGCTTCTCTTACTGTAAAGCACACAGATATGTCTCCATCTTTCTGTACGATAATTGAATGTGTCTCCCTCTTTCTGTAAGATATACATGTATTTCTGTAAGGGACACAAGACATGCCATCTTTGGGTTCACTTTCCATAAGGCACCATAATTTTATTCCCCTTTTCTCCTTTTTATATACTCACAACTCAAAGGTTTGTCTATTCCTTTTTCTATATGCCACAACTCCAACTTATCTGAATGATTTCCCGGAATCCAATATTGATCAAACACTCAATAGAGGAAAAATAGTTTGAATTTCGAATGGTCGAATATGGCTACTTCGACCATCAAATGGGCTACTTCGACCTTCGACTACGACCTTCGACTTTGAATCGAACGATTCGAACTAAAAATCATTCAACCATTCGATAGTCGAAGTACTGTCTCTTTAAAAAAGTTCTTCGACCCCATAGTTCGCCACCTAAAACCTACCGAGGCCAATGTTAGCCTATGGGGAAGGTCCCCATAGGCTTCCTAACAATTTTCTGATCAAAGGAATATCCTTCAATCGATGGATTAAAATCCTTTGAATTGTTCGATTAGAAGAATTTCGAACGATTATTCCTTCGATCGTTCCATCGTAGGAATAGCGGTAAATCCATCAAATTCGATATTCGAAGTCGAAGGATTTTTCTTCGACGGTCGAATATCGAGGGTTCATTAACCCTCGATATTTGACCCTAGGTAAATGTGCCCCTATGTGTTTAGTATCTGCATGGTGATATGTAATCTACAATTGCCACAAAATGCTTCATATTATAGTCAGCAGGAACCACACTGCTTAAACCCGTGGCCCTGTGAACTCTGATGCCTGAATCTGCACCGAGGGATAAGTAAAACGTGAGGGGCATTTGCTCGGGGTAACAAGGCTGGAGGGAGGGGCTTTATGTAGGGTAGGGTTTTTTTTAACTTTAAGGTTTAATTCTCCTTTAAAGTACCTAGGGCCACAAAATGATTGATTGATAAAATACTACAGTGTTATTGATGTAAGAGATATGTCTACTTCTAACCCTGTTCTATCAGGACACTAAGCTATTGTTTACTCCTTTTCTCAGGTACATGTCAAGCCTTTAGTTTGGCTTAATATGTTTTACAGGTTATGCCTGTTCCTCCTTCTGATGTAGATGTACAGCATATATTCCCAATGCCTTGCTGGTGATATGGTCCCTTTAGTGCTGATGAAAGTTTAAATGTTCATCACATTCCGCCCAGTGATTCACAACTGAGAGTTATATTACAAATGCATATATATAAACCAGGTTCCTAATCTGACATATTTCGTTACCTGGCCCCTTGGCACCGTGATGTTTCACTGCATTAATTCACCCTGCCACACGGCTTCTAGTGGTAATTAAAAGCTGTTGGAGACTCTCTATACTGTGAAAATATCTCTCGCACACCTAACTGTTCCCTCCACACACACTCCTCTCCTTTTCATCATGTCTCGCTCACTGTTACTTCTTGTACTTCCTTTCCTTCATTGAAATCTGCCATTAAAATAAACATAGCTTACTGATATTGCTTTGAATAGTTCCTCTAAACAGTTCTATTATCAGAGAGCACTAAGAGTGCCATTTGTGAGAAATATTGTGCTACATGTCAGAGGAATGGCTGTGTTTGAAAACAACCTGAGCCTATTTTGTGTAATAGCTTTTACTTAAGCCCAAAATTGGCATCAATCCCATATTCTCAAGAATCACTGAGCAGGGCCCACCAGCATTTTGTGCTAAAATACTTGAAATATAAAGGGAATATATGTGTCTCAAAAACACTGCTACTTTTTGCCAATATTTTGTTGCTATGAGGGAACGAAACCTGTATAGGGGAGAGTGGGACTTAGGCAAGGGACCCCTTCCCCCAGGGCTTTAGGTACTTTGTCACGCAGCTGGGGCTGTTTGCCACCCCAGCCCCCCCTTTCCCTCCCCCTGGACACATACAAAGGGAACAAAGGGAGAGATACCTGGTGGCTGGAAAAAAGGGGGCGGGCTGGGGGAGGTAAAGGGGGCTGGGGCAGAGAAGGGACAGATGCTTAAGGAGGAAACCAAGCCAGGAGCAGCAGACTAATTTTTGACGGCGTCGTCAGCGAAGAGGAGGAAGCATCGCGAGAACGAGAACCGGATCAAGATGACGTCACTTCCGGATCGACGAACAGCGCTGGACCGGCGGTGCGAAAAAGAAAGAAGTTTGGAGGCGCACAGAGGATCGGGGAGCAGCACAACAAGGAGCATCCAAGGAAGAGGTTTGGAGGTTCAAGGGGGAGGCGGGTGGGGGGCTCGGAGGGGGTCCCCACTGCCACCAATGTTTTTCCCACGGCCACCAATGCCCCCCCCCTATGCCACCAACGAGTCTCCCACGGCCACCAATGCATTACACCCCATAAGCAATAAGGCACCAGCCACCACCAAGGGGACGGGGGGGGGCACGAGGGGCATAGTCAATAGGGCCCCACAGATACCCTCAGGGGGCAGATCCAGCACCAACGACCCCTGTTCCCTCCAGGGTGGCAGAGCAAGCATAGAGGAGCTTCCAGGGGAAGAGGATTGGGGGAGGGAAGCTGCCCCCAACCCTGAGGAGGAGGGACGCAGAGGATCAGAACATGGCCATGCATGGGGAGCTGAACATTTCCAAGCCCCAGCGACCAGGGGAGGGGGGAGTTTCAGATTTAGGGGAAACAACAGACCTGTTTTTGAGCAACGGAACCCCCAGAGGGGATGGGGTCATAGAGGCTGCCAACAGTGGAACGGAAACGGTTTTAATGCCATGTGGGAGGGGGATGGTTGTAATACTGAGTATGGAGGTTATGACAATAATTATGAGTTTTTTCCTGCACATAGGCAATGGTATAACCAGAGGATACCTGGATGGGCAGTGGGACAGGAGTTTCCATATTGGGATGGTTATCGGGTGCCGAGTCTCCATTTTAGAAACAGGGAGGAAGAGGAGAGCTGGTTGCAGTGGAGGAGAGAAAGAACGCAAAGACAAGAGGAGGAGGCAGGCCCATCAACAAGGAAGGAAAAAGAAGCCTATCCAGCAAATACAAGGGTGCAGAAAGAGGATACAAGCACACAGAGACCAATCGTGGCAATCGCTGCAAAGGAGGCACCTATGGGTGAGTTGAATGTGCAACATGACATACCAATTGATTTGGATTCTGATTCAGAGGATTCAGATAGTGAGTCAGAAGGGGGTAAAATGGTGGCCATACTTAAGAAGTATCTGAAAGGCAAAGAGAAAGGTGGGGGTATAGAGAAAAATTCAAAAGAAACCACTCCGGTAATGGTCCTAGCTGGGGCTGGGGATACATATGCATGCGCACTTACAGAGACTGCAGCACATTTACCTAAGAAAGCGAGAAAGTCTATAGAAGAGGGTAAATTTGTGGATATTTATAGTTTAACTAGGGAAGCAGTTCAAGAAAAGGAAGAAGGGGTGAAACAGGAGGAAAAAGGGAGAAGGGGAAAATCGATATTTGATTGGTTGAAAGGTTTTTTGGTTTTTTCAAGCGTATACCTAGTTAAAAAGCCGGAGCAGAGTTTGAATATCATAAAGTACATTGATACAATAATTGACACATATCTGTTTTACAAGGGTACTTCATGGTATGATTATGACCAGGCTTTCAGGAAAAAGATTGTAAATAGTAAAATGTTATCTTTTGGGCAGAAGGACATAGATTTATGGACAAGATTGGTGTCTAAAGAGAGTAGTACAAGCCATAATGTGAACAAAGGGAGCTATACGGTCAAACCAAGGAACGTGTGTTTCGCATACAACGAGAGGAGATGTAATAGAGGGTATGCATGCAAATTTAGGCATGCATGCTCTGCATGTGGATCTTCTCATATTGTAAGTGAATGTAACAGGAAAAGGGAGACCCAAGCAAACAGGCAGCCCTTTCGAGGCGCTCAGCAAAAGAGCGGCAACGCCAGTGCAGATGGGCAAGCTAAGTGAGTCATTACTTGGTTACCCAGATAAAGAGGCAGCAGTATTTTTAGCAAAGGGTTTTTTGGATGGTTTTAAGATTCCAGTAGCGCAAACACCCCCCCCTAGTAAAATCTATAAAAATTTAAAATCAGCTGGCCAGCATGAGGATGTTTTAAAACAAAAAATTGAAAAAGAAGTAAAAGCAGGTAGGATGGCAGGGCCATTTGAAGTCCTCCCCATAGAGGGCCTGGTGGTATCTCCACTAGGCGTAGTGCCCAAAAAAGAGCAGGGTAAATTCAGGATGATACAGCACCTTTCATATCCAGTAGGGGCATCAGTGAATGATGCACTAGATAAAGAACAGTGCAAGGTGCAGTACCAGTCTTTCGACGAAGCTTTAGAAATCGTAAAGGGACAAGGGGACAGGGCATTGTTAGCAAAGGTGGACATAGAGTCTGCATTTAGGCTTTTACCTTTACACCCAGAGAGTTTTAAGTTGACCGGGTGTTATTTTCAGGGAGCATTTTTTGTGGATTTATGCTTACCTATGGGATGTGCAATTTCATGTTCATATTTTGAGATGTTTAGCACATTTTTTGCATTGGCTTATATGCCAAAGGTCGGGGAATGCGGCCATAGCCCACTACCTAGATGATTTTTTAATCATAGGGCCCAAACAAACAGGGAAATGCCAGGAAACCTTGTTAATATTTTTACAGATGCTAAAAGAGTTAGGTGTCCCAGTAGCGGACGAAAAGACAGTGCAGCCAACTACAAAGTTGACCTTTTTGGGAATTGAGATAGATACAAAAGCCAGGAGGTGCAGGTTGCCAAGGGATAAAGTAGAAAAAAGCAAGCAGGCAATACATAATTTAATGGGGACTAAAAAAGTAACGTTGAGAGAAATGCAACAGACTTTGGGGCTGCTGAACTTTGCATGTAGAATAATTCCAATGGGTCGGATATTTAAGAGAAGGTTGGAAAAGGCTACGACAGGGGTTAAAAAACCATTCCACAAAATAAGGATAACTAAGGAGTTAAGAGCAGATTTGGGTGTTTGGGATAGTTTTTTGACAGAATTTAACGGAATAAGGTTATGGTTATCTGAGACAAGGAATAACAGAGAATTGGAATTGTTAACAGATGCGTCAGGTAGCATTGGTTATGGAGCTTACTTTGCAGGAAAGTGGTGTACTGGCAGGTGGCCGCAAGCATGGCGTGAGTTGGGTTTAACTAAGAATTTGACTTTGCTAGAGTTATTCCCCATAGTAGTAGCACTGGAGCTATGGGCAGGAGATTTTAGGGATAAAGCAATTCGGTTCATATCAGACAATATGGGGGTGGTGTGTGCAGTTAATAATTTATCATCGGATTCAGCCCCAGTAATCAATCTATTGAGACAGTTAGTTTTAATTTGCATGAGGTTTAACATCTCATTTAGAGCGCAGCACATCCCAGGTGTAGAGAACACATTGGCAGACGCATTGTCAAGGGAAAAATGGGATCTTTTCTTTAAATTGGCACCCAACGCAGCAAAAACACCTCATAATTGCCCTGATAATTTATGGCAGTTGGTGAACCTCTCTTAGAAGAGCTGTACGGGAAATCTGTATCCGAGAGAACTCTTGCCGCATACAAAAAGGCATGGAAAAGATGGCAACTATTCTGCGAAAGCGGTAAGAGGGAGGGCAGCACTAAGGATTTGTTGTCATTTCTGGCGTTAATGTATAGGGAGGGAAAATCAAAAGCAGGCGCCAGCGCCACGCTAGCGGCGATTTCCCATTTTTCAGTAGCAGAAGGTAGACCTGAGATAGTACGCAGCCCAGTAATTAGGAAAGTTATAAAAGGATGGGCAAGAGCGGAGGGCCCTAGAGTAGATGAGAGAGAACCAATAGTGGAAAGCAGGCTGACTCTGGTCATAAGGGCATTAAAAAAGGTCTGTTTTGATCAATTTGAATATATGCTGTTCAGGGCAGCATTCACATTAGCATTTGGGGGGGCGTTGCGGTTAAGTGAATTGGTCCCCCCATCAAAAAAGGCAGCAGGGAAAGGTTTAATGGACAAGCACGTAGTTATACAAGAGGGGAAAGCATTGGTCTATGTTAGTAGATCTAAAACTGATCAGGAAGGGAAAGGGAGGTGGATAGGTATAGAGGCCACAGGTAAAATAACATGTACGGTCAAGGCACTGGTGAATTATAGGACAGTCCGGCCCGGGGGTGGGCAGCTGCTACTACTGCACAAAGACTCATCCCCCCTTTCTGCTTTCCAGTTTAGCCAGGTGCTGAAGAAGGCAGTAATAGTCAATGGTTGGGACCCAAAGAAATTTAGTTCACATTCTTTCAGAATAGGTGCAGCAACAGAGGCAGCAATGAGGGGGGAGTGTATAGAGAAGATAAAAAAGAGGGGGAGATGGAAATCAGAGGCATATAGGAAGTATATACGGCCCGTGGAAAAAATGAGAAATGGAAGCTAACCCTGCATATGTATTTACTTCGCAGAAAGGTGTGGATCTGCTGTCAACATATTGGTCATAGGGCACTCATTTATTTTTTGGGCCAAAAAGCATGCAGCAGGGCAACAGCTGGGGTTACCAAAGGAACACATGAAGTTGGCATGGCAGGGTTGGAGAGGTATGAGATGGGAGCAGCTAAAAGGTAGGTTCTATAACGCGCTCCATCGAGTTAATTTCGTGCATTTAGTTATAATTCATACAGGGGGAAACGATCTCACGTCAAAAAAGACTCCAGCACTCATAGAGAACATGAGGGCCGACTTGTCGGAGATGCTGGAAAACAGGAAGGTCGGGGGGTTAGCTTGGTCAGACATTATACAGAGGAGCAATTGGAGGGGGGCAATTTCACCCAAAGGCGTGGAGAAAGCTAGAAAGAAAGTGAACCGGGCCATGCATAAATTCATGTGTTCCTTTGGGAAAGGTATCATAAGGCACGACAACATAAGAAGTAAGCAACACCAGTTCTTTAGGGAAGATGGAGTTCATCTGTCAAGTGAGGGTTTGGATCTGTTTTTAGGGAACATCGGGTCATTTATTCAGGAGTGGTGGAAGTCACAGGAGGTATAGGTGGGCCATGGAAAAGGACAGGTGGTACCCCTCCCCCCTTTTCCATTGGGTGGCGGCAGTGCGGCTCCAGGAGAAAAGACGGTTACAGTGCAGGCCTACCCTTTGGAGAGTCACTAGTGTGGAGCAGACTTTGACTGCACGGTCTTGTCTGAGTCATGCAAGGGGCTGGGGTTAGCGCCAGTTATGCACACGGTTGGGAGCAGGAGGATGGGCGACTGATTGGTCACAGAGGGCGCTTGGCCCCATGATCCCTGCTCCCTATGGTTGTCTATTACGGTGTGGGCACAATGCCCAGGTTGGTGATAGGAGCCGCAGCTGCGGGTCAGGGGGTACCTAGTCCTTTTTAGCAAAAAGTAATAAATAAAGAAAGTGACTTCCACACATATTTTGCACCAATTAAGTCTCTGTGTCATTCTTGAGGGGGATGAGAGATGCCCCAGGGGATAGGGGTATCCTTGGCCTATGCTTACCTCTGTTATACTGGAAGGTACACCTCAATTGAAAATGGCATCACTTCAATCAGAATTAAGTATAGACCCCTGTGTTCACTACTTGTCTGACAACAATACAAATTAATGGATTGAATCATACATTAGCCATAGAAGTCAAGAGCCATTTATATATCCCTGAAAAAAGGTGAGATGCAATTCTCAGGGATGGGAAGTGTAGTCTTTCCACAAAGCACCACCCCCCAACAGCCATATAATCAGAAGTTCAAATCCATTGTTGTTCTTCCACCTTTAGAACCCCTCTTGACTTCCTGTTGATGAATTCAGTGAAATGCATAAACTGTTTACTGTGCTGTGATTTCACATGTCTGTATATGTGTTGTTGAAACAGATTCTATGTATGCACCATTCTAACTGAATATTTAAGTGTATCAAAATAACTGTAAAAATTATCTGAAAATATGAACACTGCATATAATATAGCTTGTTTTTTTCTGATTTACTTTGCTCCCAGTTGTCTTTATTCTGAGATTTTTCATGCATGACAAGGCTCCTTATTAGGAAAAGGTTACATTATTAGATAGCATAAAATAGAAACCTGCAATATAAAATAACTGTCTGTGAGGATGAGATTGTCACACAGTTCTCAATCCCAGCCCCCACTCTGCTCTGCTTTTCCTGACGCCCATCACATTACCCACCTCCATGCAAACTGTGTCAAGAGCACCCAATTAGTGGGAGATCAGGTTCCTATATAAGATTCAGTCAGAATCAAGTGACAATTAATAAAAAGAATCAGAACAATTAGAAGATGGAATAAAATACATCATGTGGAAGCAGTATACTAGAAAGTAATCTTTAACCCATCATGTGCTCATAGCAATATTATGCAAAATATTATAGAATAGCAGGGAGTTAAAACGAGTTGCATACATAGACAGACTCACAAATAGGAATGATGTATGCCCCACTGTAAAATATATAAGTCATTTATATTCAAAGTCATTTAATCTGCTTATGCTTCCATGACCATATGAAGGCATCATGTTACAGGACCAATGCTTTTATATAGGTCATATGTCATTTCTACTATGCTCATACTTTCTCCACCGTTTGAGAGTAATAGTGTATACCTGCATAAAAGCTTGCCACTTTTTTATGTCAATGCTGCCACTTGCATATATATGCAGTGTCAATAATGGTTTTAGTGTCAATTCCTTTGTAGCTTAAAGGGGATCTATTGCAAAAATTAAAATGTAATATAAGCTTCATCTCACTGAAATAAGACACGATCTAAATACAATCAATTACAAATCATGTACCGATTAAGAAATAATCAAGTTACGCTTCAGTATCTTACTCTCTACAACGTGTCTCTCTTAATGCTCTCTTCATGCTGAGGTATAGTTCCGATTTTGATTGACAGGTGTAATGCGTCTTTTAGGGGTGCACCCTTTCTAAGCAGAATAACTCAAATAACCAACTCCAGCACAAACAAAAGGTAACAAAATAACAGACTCTGGCAAACACCCTGCACAAAGGGAAACAGGATTTCCATCAGAGCCAGTTAATTTTAGAGTGAGCTCCTAGGTTAAGCGTGCAAACCCCCCCCCCAAAGGATGTACAAGACCTAACTATCAATCAAAAACTGACTCCACCTACTGCGTGAAGACAGAATGAAGAGAGACAGGTTGCTCAGAGGGGGAAAGTGAAGAGTAACTTGATTATTTCATTAATTATACAGAATTTTTAATTGATTATATTTATAAAGTTTCTTATTTCAGCTTATATTAAATTTTCATTTTCAAGATAGATCCCCTTTAAGAGCTACACACTGAGGGAACCATGGAAGTACAGGGTCGATCTGGACTGGTGGGATACCAGGGAAAAACCTGGTGGGCCCTGCCCCGGGTGGAGCGCAGTGTGGTGGAGCATGGGAATATGGTGGTAATCATCTGCGGCAGTAATCATCGGGTTGGTGTATGCTGGAGTAGTGGGCTCATATCTGGCGGTGGGCCCTTAGCTCGGGATTTCCAGTCTGACATTGGCCCCGCCGACCCAGACTTTCTCCCCAGCAGAAACTATGGGTGCTCCCCCCCTGACCTCCTTCTGATTGTAAATGTTATAACAAAGTAACATGCACATAATGTAACATCAAGAAATGAAAGTGTGTTCCGGGCTTGTGAGCTCCAAAGTAGTACAGTGTATTTTACACATGGCGACTTGTATGTTTGTTTATGGGAGGGAGACTGATCACGCCTTAGGTCCCAAACATTCTGGCTAATAAATTGCATACCCATATACCGTATTCATGGTGGGTTGGTTTATGAGCTATAGCCCACTCTATTTATGTACAAATAGCACCTAGTGATGGGCGAATCTGACCTGCTTCGTTGAAAATTCAGCTATACAAATGTGTACTGAAGATCTTTTCCAGGAAAGATCATAATTGTATCGTGTATGGCCACCTTAATTGTAACCATCATTTTTTAATATGTGTACGTTTTTCTCTGTAATGATAAATCTGTTGCCTTGTACAACATACTTGATGGTAACTAAACAACCATCCATATTGGTAGCAACACCATCCTTTTGGGTTTATTTAATGTTTAAATGATTTTTAGCAGACTTAAAGAAAAAAAACCGAGGTGCCATTTTCAGGTTATACATAATCTTGTCCCTAAATAGCAAGATCAGATTATATCCTCTCTATGTTGCAATTATTTGTGAAAACACTTTGGTTCCTTGTACAGACCTTGCAGCTTGAAGCTTGAAAAATATATAGAGGATATAACCTTAATGGAACAGAAAGAAGAGCAAGAATTTATACTAGAGGAGCTTCCATACACCATTTGGAAAGGTAGAGTAAGAAAATGGATAGAGCTGTTGGCAGCTTACATAGGTTTCAAAGGAGACCAAATAATTTCTAAAGCAAATACTTCATCTTGCCTTCCCCTAAATGAACCGTATATGATCATAGTGGAACATTTCAGACTGCTTTTCTTTGTTCCTTAACACTTTGTTCCAAGAAGTTATTTCATTATACAGGTTTATTATGACTACATTAGGCTAGGCATTCCAAGCTGGGGTGGCACAGTGGTAAACAAATAATAATAAAAACAAGCTAAAAAACAAAGTAGGCCAGAGCATTTTACAATGTTATTTCTTTTACTTAACAGTCATCAACTTTGTTGGCATAAACAACTTTGAAAAAAGTAGCAATTAATTAACTGGAAAGAAACTTTCTTTTTCATTCAACCTCATTTAACAAGTTTTTAATGTAACTAAATCTGGAAATATATCCAAACATTTGTACATTCAGTTTTTTTCATTTAGTTCTTTATATAAAATTGCAGTAAAAGATTTTGAAATATGTTTGTACCATGCCAAATTTGTGTCAGCTTCAGTTTGCTTTTAGATTCTCTGAAGTTTGACAATGGAGAACTAAATGTTTCCGCATGACTGTACAGTGTCAGACTGGGACACCAGGGGCCCCTCAGAGAACCTGATATGAAGGGCCCACAAATCATTAGCAAGCCTTAAAAGTGTTCTTGCTGAGTATTCCCATGACTGAGAGTTTCATTGTACAAACTTTACTGACTTTACATAGCCAGCACAGTAATATTTTTCAATAATACTTGCCTTCCAAATTAGAAGGCGCCATTTTACTGGTGTCTATGGAAAATATTTTATACATAGATAAAAACTACAGATTTGGACTAATAAATGCTGTGTTTGAGCACAGGGTAATGCAGTAGATATACTCAGACATTCAGGGTAGCACAGTCAGACAGTGTGCATTAAACAGGCTAAACCTTTCTTTCCCTGTGCTGTTTAAAACCCAGTGTATATGGTTGTTTGGACTGACATATAGTACAGTAGCTATTCCCATCTAATGCATTAGCTCTTGCTCATGTACTGAAACAGCAAATTCTCTTGGGAAATTCAGCTCTATATAATTAGCTGCTTCCCTAGATTCACCTGCTTATCTGGGGCAATAACTGTGGTCTCTTCCCTGCCCCATCACCCGAGTCCTAGGTTTATTCTAATATATTTCTTACAATATTTTCTTTGGCATATTAGGGGCTTAGGTATAAGTGCAAATGAGGAAAACCATGCTGACAACAACAAGCCTAGGTCCCACTAGGACTTTTCCCACTTCCTGGTGGACCAGTCCAATTTGTGATTGACTGGTCCACCAGTCACTGATACAACTTTAAGGACAGAACCTCCACAATGTGTATTCTATAGTCTGTAGTCTAATTTTCTAGAAACAGAAACTATTGTATCGAGCCATAGCAGATATATTAATCTATGCATCTTGCTTATGTTTTCTGCTACTGCTAGACTAAACCCTGTGCTTTTTGTTGGTTTTGGTGGGCAAAAAGAACAAATCTTATCTTTAAAATGTATTGTGTAATGACTATTAGAGTGCCATGCCTCAAGACTGTAATAAAACGTCTGTGTGAAATATGTCTTAAAGCCATTGCTCTGAAAGAAACTCCTACTCAAATGACTGGGCGTATTCAGCAATTCATTAAACAGTAATTTGATTCTTTTATATCTTGCTCTTGAGTCAATAAAGAAAAAAAGAGATTCATATCTTCTACTTCCTTAGAAGATGTAATGTAATAGAAAAAAAGAACATTTTTTAAAGTCATTGGCACTCATTTATCAAGGGAGCTGCTGCAGGCTCGTGTAATTTTTGCCAAGCTGTAATGCTGAGTGTTTTTCCCAAAATAAGTTGATGTGAACATGGGCGATTTTACTGATGTGGACAAGGACATAGCTTGTAGTTAAACTAGGTTAAATACTGGATAGGTAAACCAAGTCATAACCAGAACAGAAGCTAAAAGAGACAAGCATAGGCTAGTTACTTTAAGCTAACCAGTTTGGAGTCTAGAGCCAGAATGTAAAGATGTGTGGTCATAAAAGAGAACAGCTTTTATTTAAGAGAAGGGTCAGAGAACAGAACCAAAAAGGGTATGACCTAGATATAGAAATGGTTTACCAGTGAGAAAAGTAAACTTGTTAATCCACTAAATCTATAGGCAGCAGATATTTTTGCTTGGGGTGAGTAAATTGTCAAAAAATACACAAACAGATCACTTGGTTTAAAAGACTTGGAAAAAACTCTGCACCAGTTACTACAGTGCTAACACTGAGTGCTACAATGGAAAAAATGGACTGTCATGGAAGCTATTGATCATCATGTCCTATATAAATTAGCCTAAATAAGTTTTAATTACTTTCTTTTTAATGTACTCAGGATTTGTTGTTTTTTTGCTTTATTTAAAAGCTGAGAATGAAATGCTGAATGCTTGAGTACACACATATGGCAAGCAGGAAGTAAAAAAGGACATGACATACAGTATCCATGTGTGTTGGAACCAACTAATGGCATGTAGCATGTTCTGGCTGCATTTACTGCCAAACACACACAAAGTCAATGTCATCTCCAGCACACTATGTACTATATATTATCAGAGACAGCAAACACTGACATTCAAGCACATTATACAGTGAGAGCCAGTGGGTATTGGCACCCCAAAAATATTATATACATTTGCTCACTGAATACTGACACCAAAACCACGTTATAGGCATTGTGTAATAAAACCCAATCACAGTATATATACAGTGGGAGGCAGTACATTATGCAGTAATATACTTCTAGCCAAGCATATTACATAGAGAGAAATGGTGATTAATGATACACAGACACATTATATACAATGAGAGGTATTGTGTATTAGCACACCAAGTACTATATATAGTATTGTATATGTCTTTCACTCCCCTTTTTGCAGGATTTTCTCTTCTTATTTGTTCCTTTTCTACGTTTTTGCTTTACATCATAATATGCTTTTCCTTTTCCATTCTTGAGTTTTGCCTTTTTATTTCCTTTCCTCTCAACCTTTTGCTGTAGATCCTTCACCTCTTCCTTTCTGTACCCTCCATTTTCAACAGCCGTCTTTTCCTTCATGCTCTATCGATACATTTTCCATTTCTTTTTCTCTTCTTCTGATTATGTTTTATCTGATCCTTTTTTTCCCAGGATTTTCAGATCATAGTTTCCAGATTTAAAGACTCCGGTCAAGATGTAATAAAGAAAAAGGGTACAAATGTTGCAACTGCAGGAATGCATGCTTCCATCTGTTCTATTGGAAGGTGACAGCCGCCATCTGTGCCCTGAACCAGATGAACATCATATACACTCTATATAAGTGTCAACCATTCCTTACTATTAAGAAACTTAATGAAAATCAAAATGTGCTCAACAGAAATAGATTTAAATTGATCTGAAGAAATCTTTGGGGCTTTTATCTTTGGGGCTTTTTATCTAGAAACTAGCCTTTGATTCTAGAGAGCTCTTGCTATACTTAATCTACAAAGAGATACAGAGAGAAATTCTTATTTTCCCTTTGTAATTAATACCTTGACTCAAGGTCCAACTATTATAAATGCAGTATTGCTTTTAACAAAGGAAGTGGAAATTCTTGTTGATACTGCAACTAAAAATGTAATCTATACAATCAGTGTATAGAAAATATATATATATATATATATATATATATATATATATATATATATATATATATATATATATATTTCTTCTAAAAATATAGAATATATTTTTAGCAGAAACAATCAAGGGCTGTTTGAACACTTCAATTAAGCGTTCTTACATAGCTTTATCTCCATTTCACTGGAACCAGATGTTTTATTTTTGAAATGTTTCTGAGATGAGGAATCATGTGGTAGCTGGAGCAATATAATCCAGTTTAATGGTAGAGTTGAGTAGAAATGCTAACTAATGCCATGGAGTTGGATCATATTTCTAAGTGTCAGAATGTACAGTATGTTATGGCCTACAGTCTCTCATGCAGCTAGGTTTGCCACCTTTTTATTAACATTCTTTACTGGCCAGACCAGGGGCGTGGCTCTGAGGGGTGGGTCCATGATGTCGGGGGTGGATCTGTGCTGCAATAGGGGTGGGGCCATGAGTTGCAGAGGCTACACTGCAGAAAACTTAGTGGGTCTGGCAAGCTAAAGGAGGAACTGGTGGAGTTGGAAGAGGGAATGTGAGGCAGGCAGAAGGTGGATCGTAGGCAGGCTGGGTGCAGAGGATTAGTTGTTACAGACATACTGTACCCGGTAAATTTGTAGCCATAGCCTTGGCAGGTATTTTACTAGAATAGAGGCCTGGTGGCAACCCTACATGCAGCAGAGACATCAAGAAGGATTAGGATGTGAACTCTCCCATGACTCTAGCCATCAGCAGGCCATTTACTATGTGGACAAGTGTGGCTTCTCATCTTTCTGTTCAGGCCTCTCCTATTCATATTCTAGTGTTTCATTCAAATCACTGCATGGTTGCTGGGGTAATTTGGACCCTAGCAACCAGACTGCAGAAACTGCCAAATGTCTCAGAATATCACTCTCTACATCATAGTAAAAGTCAGTTTAAAGGTGAACAACCCCTTTACGTTTTTCTGGAAATATGCCTGTTTCAGGTAATGAAACTGATGGCTAGTTGTGCCCTTCAGGTGTATAAAGTTGGCAAAAAGTATAAAGGGATTATAAAAATACTGCTGAATCCAGGCTAATCTGCAGAGATCTACTTCAACTTGACCTCCGTCACTGGTGCAAATCAATGCCAGTGACAATGCAGCTAGGACAGGCTTCACTGAATTTCTTTGGTTTACTCATCAACATTAGATCTCTGCAGATCCAAATACCCAATTACTTGAACCCTGAATACTATCTGTCTTGGCCTGTTTAGCCCCAGCAAACCCGTAGATCTCAGAGGTACCAGGCAGCCTAGGGCAACACTATAAATTAACCATGTAATCAAAGTTATCACAAAATCCTAAAACAGGAAAAATTGTAGGTACTTATCATCAGCTAAGCCAGTTTTATATGAGTGCTCTGTCATTGTATGTGCTAATGAGACAAAAAAGCTGTACTTAAAAAATTACATCTTAGCTACAGAACTGTGGTAAATAATAAAGACATTATTAGTATTACAAACACACCCACAAAGCAGACTGAATCATACTTTCAACCATGGCACAGATTGACACATGGTAACCTAACTACTAAGTGGGAATTAAAAAGCCATGCCAATCTTAGCTCCGTTCCCATCCTTTCACTAACGCTCTATTTCCATTAACCAAAGGGGAAAAAGCCTATTAATATGGAATAAATTATTTGCCCACAGCAGAGTGTGTGATATAATGTGACATTTCCCTTCCGATGAGTGCACTAAACCATCTTTATTCAAATATCTCCAGCGATGGAGTGTTCATTATTGTTATGTATCTCTGCTAAATATGATATATACTGGCAATATTCTGTGAGATCAATGGGAGGCTATTCATCTGAAACCATATTATGCCCACAAGCAGAACCGTAAAAAATAGAATTTGATGGGAAATAAAAAACATCTCTAACTCCTTTTTTGTCTTTTCTCAGATTTAGAACAGATATTATTCTTGGGTGTTTTTTTAACAGTATTTGTGCTATACATTTAAACATTTGCTTTGCTGTTCCTCTATGACCCACCCCACCCCCATTATTGGTTTAAATAATGTTTTCCATTTATGATGCCTTTTACAGGAGCTACAGTATTACTTCCCCTAACACTATCCACCAATTTCAAAATCTGACAATTTGTTCTGACAGACTGGTCCAGCAGGGATACCATCTGCCATCCATTTTTTATGCAAAGGGGTTACCGTTATAGGAGGATGTCTTCTTCACAAAGAATGTGCATGCTTAATTCCAGCACAGACAGAAAATGTAATCCAACTATAGCAGGGTTAATAAAAAGCAGCCTCAACATACAAGTGTCCAATTAACACATTTGCAGTTCCTCTGGGCTTTTTTTTTTTTTTTTTTTTTGCTAAGAATCCCCATTGTGAATATGAAGTGTTTTTTCAACTAATTAATTAACCCTTTTTAAACTGAAATTGTACTTGGCACCAAATGCAACCCTTTATAAAGAAATTGGGGAATGTCTTCAGATAACCCCTGTTGGTTACCAACATAAGCATCAAAGCAAGAGGACCTGATGTTAATGCTTAGCATAGAGAGGTAGGAACATAATGCCATAAACTCTCTCAATAATATACTGTGTTAAATGTGTTCAATACACTCTGAACTGAGTGAGCTCAAAAACCATAGAATTTAGGTGTAAGCGGCAGCTTGATGAAGAGCAGTGATGAGCCCTTTGTTACAGGCCCTGCTGCTTGTCTCTTGCATTTTCACTGAAAACCCTCTATTAAATATCATTCCTGCTGTGAAGATCCAGACAAGGTATAGGGGATGTGCAAGAATACCAAGTAATATTTTCATTACCAGAGCAGGCTACAGAAATATGTGTACAGTAATTTACCATGCAAGATCAATGACAGGGCTAACAAATGCTCTGCCATCTCTATTGCATGATCAATAGCCAAGGTCTTTGAAGGAGATACACTGGAAAAATATTTTCATTTTATCCTTTTCATTTCTAAAATAGTATTGACTGCTATGGGAATTTGTACCCAAAACTAAATGGCTCTTTATTAATAGCAGAAGGGAAAACTTGCACCAAACAATAACTTGTAATATAGCTTTGATCATGAGGGCCTTATTCTTCAGCTGGTTCATTTTCCAGTAATCCTGTATCTAGTTTCTATATAAAATTTGTAGAATGGCCAATGGCATAAAATGGGTGACTTGGTGCCCCCTTTACGCCACTGAGAATGGCATTTCAGTTTTTTCCATATGGATTTTTATTTGCTCTGGTAGCCAATGACATTTTGATATGATGGGGGATACCATTCAGTGACTGAACCAAATGTACAGTGGGTTGCTGACCTGTATTTACCCACTGATCAAAGCTTGCCTGCCCTTCTATAGAAACTATTCAGATGGAAAAGTATTTCTCAAAGGATTTATGGGGATCCATGCCCTGAGACTGACTTGTTGGTACTGTTGGAGTGCATTTCCATGTACTGTATACTATAGGTTATTTGTATTTTTGCAGGTGAAATGTCCTGGATAATGTGTGCAATGCCAGGCACAGAACAGGTGCAATATGAGTATTATTGCCTGTATTCCATATTTTATATATTTATATATGTAAAGTTACCAGATAATGTGTTTGTATTGATTTCTGCTGCAGAGCTTTTGAAATGCTCAGTTAGTCTATGTAATTGTTTGTGTGCCTTCTGGCTTTGTTATATCACGTTTATCTGCAAGGAATTTGTCTTCTCAGCAGGAAAAGTGGAGATTATTATCCCAGATCCAGAAAGAGAAGTGTTTCTATACAGATACATATCTGCCTGCATATATGATCACAGGTTAGTGTATACTGGCTGAGTAGCTAAAGCGCTGCAGGAAACATCATTCAGAGACAGGTTGTGCCCAGAGAAAGGAACAAGCAAGCAAGGTCGGTTAGGAAACATGTAAGGAAAACTAGGGATCAGGGCCCCAGCAGGCTTGAGGAAATCACAGTACAGTAAATTAGGTTAGGGATGGAAAATCATGAGCAGGGTACAATACAATCACATTTTGTACTACTTGAAGTCTCAGCATCCTTAAAGGCCAGATATACCATATTCATAAATATATTTCCATTTAATTACATTTTGTATAATTTTATGTAAAACATATTGGCACAGGGTTGTTTCACAAGATTGTACTTGTCTCTACATTGGCAGATATACATATAGGTGATTTTGGTTATTCTCCAATTTCTATCACAAACTCTAAAGCAGGTTACCGATGTATAGAAAACACTCGTCCACTATAGACAACAAATAAGCATTCTCCCCAGGTGTCACTTATGGTTTGATTTTCTTTGCTTGGATCTCAGGATTAACCAAGGCAGAACTCATTGGCATTCTAGCTGCATTTTCCACCACTGCTTTGGGCCTCTTTGGATGAGCTTCATAGATTTGGAACCATGAAGAGCTGTATTATACAGGCATGTATTCCTCTGCTCAAGCCGTCTTCTTCAAGGCAGTCCATTAGTGCAGTGGTTAGCAGTGTTGCCTTGCAGAGTTGTGGCCTTGGGTTTAACTCCAGCCAAGGAGTTTGTTCTCCCTGTGCTTGCTTTTCCTCCCAATCTCAAGAAACAGGAAATTTCTCCTCTATTGATAAAACTGAATTTTATCAGGAGGTAGACAAAACACATGTATTTAATAAAAGTCACTAAATTTACCCAACAGCAGTAACCCAAAGCAGCCCAAAGCAGCCAATCACAGGTAGCATTTACTGGTCACCTGTTTAAACGCATCTTATTGGTTGCCATGGGTTATTGCTCCAGTCATGTGCAAACTTAGTGCATTTATTACATATGGGGTGCTGTGTGCAAGGGGCCTATGGTATCAGATATCTGTGTTGGCAATTTAATCAGTGGGGTGTGTTCAATTGCAATTATATTACTATACGTAAAGAACACATGCACGTTATAAAGTTTGTTTTATTTAGAGTTAAATGTGAGTTAAATGTTAAATATTGGTGGCTTTAAGTTACCACTTTTTTTATTACAAATGTCCAGGGAACCTTAATAAAGACAAAAAAATTTAAATAATGCCCTACACATGTGCCCGCTGTAAAATGAATGTTACATATGTTAGGAAGTGTCTGGAGAAAACCGGTTACCCCAAAAAAAGTTTGTTAGGACTTTTGCAGGCAATCCCGCTTAAAAAAGGAAAAGTCGCAAGCGTTTTTTGAACTCTATTGCATTTTCGCCACACAGGATATGATGTAAGTGACAGAAGATTGAGGAAGATCTAGCTTCTTTTAAGCACTTCTCCTGGTCGGAGGTGGCAAGGTCAAATCTGGCAAAAGAGGTAAGGTTCAGTAAAATTTGCCACTTAGCCATTTAGTAAATCTGCCCCTAAAGGTCAGTTAGGGCGATGAGAAAAACAAGACATAGAAGTAAGCTGCTTAAACATATTTAAGCACTATATGTTTCACCCTAACACAGGGTTTTTTCAAGTGTAAAAAGTCTTGAAAAAAAACTAAAGAGTCACCATATGGGCTTAGGATAGATAGATGATAGATGATAGATAGATAGATAGATAGATAGATAGATAGATAGATAGATAGATAGATAGATAGATAGAGGTCCATGTGACAATATATGATGATATGAAGAGTATGAATAAAATGAAGACATTTATGTTTTTTATTTTTTAATCCAGCCTTGTTATACAGAACAGCATGGTATGGAACCTGTTATCCAGAATGCTCTGGACCTGGGTTTTTCCGATTAATGGATATTTCTGTAATTTGAATCTTCATACCTTAAGTCTGCTAGAAAACATGGATATTATTAAGAATTATTAATTAATAAGATATTAAATAATATGTTTTATCATAAAAAATAGCAGGGACCCTATCAGTTTATAGATTCTCAGCATCATTATACAGCCTTGTTTATTCATTAGAAATGTATAGAGAGTATTATTATTCAGAATTCAGAAACACTATAGAACAGTGTTCATAATTAGAATTAGACACCTAATATCATTAAATCACAGACTGTACAAACTAGTGTTTGGTCATTCAGGGGTATGTGCGTTTCTAATTGACTTGGGTTTCAGTAAGAAGGTGATTTGCAGGAAGAAATGCTTCCATGTATTCACTAATTAGTAAATATTCTCCTTCTTACCCAATTACTTTTATTACAGTTTCTGTGCAACAAAAGCCACACCATACTTGTAGTGATTTCCTATTTTAAATCCTCCTTAGTGTTACTGTATTGTTATGCATTAGAGGTTGGTTTTGCTTATGATATGGAGAGGGGTAAAGCTTAACATACTTGAACAAAAAGTATGGTGAAGGGGAGCAGAAGGGAAAAGATTTAGAGGCTCATTTATTATGCAGTGTAAAATGAAAATCGCTGAAAAACTGTGTAAATGGCAAATGTATCAAGGGGATCTATTTATTATGTTCTGTAAAACTAAATTCAGTGTTAAAAGCTGTGTAAAATAAAACTTATCAAGGTGTGGGATTTTTATACCATGTGAAAGCCAGATTTTCCACCGTTATTGTACACGGCTTCAGACCTGTGTAAGTAAGTTGGTAAAAGAAAAAGTGCCTAAAAAATTACACCATTTTTACAATGTTTTTTACACAGCAATGCCTGGCAAATTATTCCTCTGTTTTTTTTACACCCCATAATAAATCAAGGTGTGTTTTATTTTACCCCATGAAAACACCGCCGTTATTTTTCATTGCTTCCAGTGTAAGTCCAGTGTAAGCATAAAAAAATGTATGCTGTTTTTTACACAGCAAAGCCTGGCGATGTGTGGAGAATTATCCTGCTGTTTTTTACACCACATAATAAATATATTAATACATTAATTATAAATTAATATATTAATAATAAATACCCTTAGGGTAAATTTTTTTTTGCAATTTTGAAAACTGGGGAAAGTGACATGTAAAAAGAAAAGGAAGAAGAAATACGAGGTATTAAAAAAAAGTTGAAGAGGATAAATATAAACAAAAGGAGAGAAAAGTAAGGGAGGAGAGTAGGTAAGAGTTAGGACTAATAAAAAAAACACAGACAAAAGAAGGCAAAAGAGTATAGAGCATAGTTTTTAGACGAAAGCCAAAGAATATCAGTGAAAAGAGTGAAGTAAGAAAACATCAGATAGGTTGAACCATGATCTTGGATGTCCTGGTTCTGCCACTGCCCATACGTGTGGCCTCCAAGAGCATGGATGTTGATAGGCAGCTTTGTTGTTCCCATATTGGGCTATTTAACTCCTGCATAGCAGACATCTAAACATTGATGAATGCTGGCTACACATAATCACAACCAACATTCATCATTGTCTGAGGGAATGCCAGACATTGATGAATGTTGGGTGCATTCATCACTTACTGCTTAGTGTGTTGGTAAAATTGTAAATTGTTCTTCTCTAAACAAATATAAAATGCAATATTTAACATGCCTTAAATATATTTAAATTTGATGGACTGCTAAATCCTTCACCTGTTGCTCATCCCATACCATAGACAAATGGGATAGAAACAAGAGATCAGCTTCATAAACTGCTAAGTGCAAGCTCTCTGACCCTAAGTACAAATAAATGATGCACTGTAGCTCTACAGTGAATATGTGGTCATATTTGGTTCATATCCATAGGTGACCCCTGTCAAGAAGATGCAATATATTAGCTTCACAGTTCACATAAAAAGCTTATTGCTTCAAATATACGTGGGAATCTATTGATGCACAAAACCACAAAATTATAGGATCATGAGAGTGTACAAAATTTACATGGGAAACATCTTTAATATTGAGTAACTGGCATAAACAGCTAACAGTTATAATAGACTCTCTTCTAGTCCCATCTCTCTCATCCATACTTATTCTCAGGTGCTCACCATACTTCTCACCAGTGCCCTCTGCATTGAGATAGTTCATGAGACTAACCTGAGTTCACAGCTGTTACCCGAACAGATAACATGTATGCCAGTGTAACTAAGCCATAACAGGTGTCAGAACTGCCCGTGCAAGCTTAGCTAACTGCCTTTCACCTCTGAGGGGAGATACAGGCCTACCAACCAGACTTTGCCAGGGAAATTCCTTGCTTCTGGGATCCTGGTTTCTCCATCCAACATGTTTTTAGGCCAAAGGCACTTTTCTTTTGTCCTTACCAAAGTAGATATAGTCTTTAGAGTTTTGGACCTCCCCATCAGCTGAAATCCTAATCAAGGTCCAACATTATGCTACCCTCAGGCTATCCAAATTAAGAAGTAACACTTCAGTGCAGAAAATTGATTATATGCAACTACTAGATAATATTAGATTTTTGAGGTAGCTCAATGGGAGGCTCAAGGTTACCAGGTAATCACATGCTCAACGATTAAACTTGAGTCTGGCTGAACACAAAATAACATAAGAAGAAATACATGCAGCTGGGTGTAAGTTGTAGCTGTGTAAGCAATTTGTTGTAAATATGATATGGGTGCACACTTACAGAGACCTTCATGTGCTTGCAATTCATTTGCTGCAACATGTGGTGCCTGTAGGCACATCCCAAGTCATTTCAAGTCAAAGCAGGCATCAAGTACAGGGCTCCATTACATTTAAGCTTCCTGCATCTTAATCTTCTTACTATATATATATATATATATATACACACACACCATAATCAGGGTGAAAGTAGGGGTTTTACTCTGTACCTGCTTTAAAGATTTAATGATGACTTATATGGCATGCATCAAACAGACTGAGGAAATTATGGAAACCCCTAAAAGAGAGCAGCTAAATTATCTACTAAAGAGATGAATATTTGAATGAATAAATTATAGTTTCTTATAGGATAGGATTCTGACCTCAGTTCTCCACTTGATAGTTGGTGTTTAACTTCATTACTCTTTCTCTCTGGCTATATTACAGGTATGGAACCTGCATAACGGATCATTCTGTCATTTGAATCTTCATACATTTAAGTCTGCTAGAAAACATGGAAACATTAAATAAACCCAATAGGCTAATTTTGCTTCCAATAAGGATTAATTATATCTTAGTTTGGATCAAGTACATGGTACTGTTTTATTATCACAGAGAAAAGGTGAATAATTTTGAAAAATTTGATTATTTGGATAAAATGAAGACTGTGGCAGTCAGCCTTTCCATAGTTCAGAGCTTTCTGGATAACTGGTTTCCAGGTAACAGATTCCATACCTGTATTCTCATTTACAGTCATAAAATTCTTAAACATAAATGTTCATAAGTTCTATACCGGCATATTCACTTTGCTCTTTCAAGATGGTGTTAAAGCTATTGAATGTGTGTCTGTATATATCTTGATCTTTACTGATAAGAAATGTAAATATATGCCAAAGAAATTACAAGGTGGGTCAGTGGTCTAAACTGAAGTAGTGACAGACAGAAAGTTACCTTAGGAGCCATTTTATGAACTGAAATAGATATTCAGTACAAGGAACTTCTTTACAAAAAAATTATTTCATGGTTAGACATAGGCAGTGATTTTATGATTTCTAAGTAAAATAGTATTTCCCAGCTGTCTTTAAATCCGATCATTAAAGTACACAAGGAACTATTCCTCTATTCTCCACTGGTTGGTGGCCATATTATACTTCCATAGAACACAGTTCTTTTGTCACTGTGCTGTGCTATTGTGAATACTGTTCCCTAGAAACTACCGCAAAAAGATTTGACAATTACTAATGCAATGGATAAGAAACAGCAAAGAGAAGTCCTGCAAGCATTCAGACTATTCTTTGCATGTTCATACGAATTTATTCATGTATACTGGAGAAGTAATATTTGATCTGATAATGTAGTCTTAGTTAGAGAGTTAAAAGCAAAGTGCCTCCTGGTTGTCATATAATGTCAGTTTCACAAAAATGTTGTGAAATGCTCATATTTTTGAAGCAACATTCAAACACAGTATATCTGAGACACCTATATTTTAATCAGGAAGAAAAGTCGTAGAAATTATGTAATATTTTCTAAAACCATAATAAGCTACTTAGCATAGAGTCCCATAAGGCACACAAATCGCCGATCTTATCTGTCTCACTCTAGCTATTCCAGAAAGAAATCACTAGGCGATTTGAGCTGGATAGTTGATGTATGTATTGTTGGATCAGAGCCTGACCTGAAATTGATATATTTTGGAAAAGAAAATATTACCTTTCAATACCATTATTTAAGATCATGAAGAAGCAATGATCAAGATAAATAGCCGCGCTGTCTCCGTCAGGGAAGCAGAGGAAATTTGTCTTGCTTCCCATGGCTACTGCTTGTGACCTTAGGCCGATCACAATTTTCCTTGGCTCTGAAAATTCCCGTTTGCATTCACTGTCAGCACTAATTAGTAATAAAGTTATTATTACAGTCATCAGGAATGGGGTATAGCAGCAGTAGCTTCATTCATGCAGCAGCTGCTCTTGAAGAATCAACAAACGATTCTTCCCAGTTTAGAATGTGTGATGGCTTCATTATCATCTATATGGACCTCAGCCGAAACCATTGGCAGATTTGTACCTCCGATTTAATCCAGAAACAATTCACGAGTTTTTATCACTGTTCTTTTGTATTTTTACTCTCTTTAATTAAGTGGAATAAATATTCCTGTTGTTTTTTTTTTTTTTCAAGGTTTCAAGGCTACAGTATAAAGAGGATGCAGCTTCGAGCCAAAAAGTAAGTTAAGGACAAAAATAACACAGTGAATTATAATGGGTTCACGTATTCACCACATTTTTTTTAAACTATTTTGCATTTTTTTGTTTAATAAAAAAATATAAAATGCTTGCTTCAGTTAATGTACACATTGAGGCTGTTACAGAGCATGGGTTCTCACCCTTTTTTCTCCAGTGCTTTAAAGGCTTATCACAGTCAACATCCAAACCTCAACTACTTTAAGGGGCAAATTCATTAAGGGTTGAATTTCGAAGTTAAAAATACTTCGAAATTCGACTCTCGAATTGAAATCCTTCGACTTCGAATATCGAAGTCGAAGGATTTAGCGCTAATCCTGCGATCGATCGATCGGAGGATTTTTCGTTCGATCGAACGATTAAATCCTTCGAATCGAACGATTCGAAGGATTTTAATCCAACGATCGAAGGAAAATCCTTCGATCAAAAAAAAGTTAGCAAACCTATGGGGACCTTCCCCATAGGCTAACATTGACTTCGGTAGGTTTTATCTGCCGAAGTAGGGGGTCGAAGTTTTTTTTAAAGGGAAAGTACTTTGACTATCGAATGGTCGAATAGTCGAACGATTTTTCGTTCGATTCGTTCGATTTCGTTCGAATTCGAACGAATTTAACCAATTCGATGGTCGAAGTACCCAAAAAATACTTAGAAATTCGAATTTTTTTCATTCGAATCCTTCACTCGAGCTTAGTGAATCGGCCCCTAAAAGTCTCTACCATAACATCAATTAGGGCCAAAAACATTACTGTTATATATTTGTTTATATTACCTTATCTGCAACCAAAGTATTTTGGTCTTGCTCTTCTGCTATTAAATTTTGATTACGGAGACAATCTGACACAGGACAAGAAGAGATTAACTCTTAACTAAATTGGAACAGCGAGTGCTATATATGAGGAGTATTTCACTTTTAAGCATATCTCAAAAGTATAACAATGTGAGAAACACTGAAACACTTTCTCACATAGCCATCCCTATCGTCATACAGAGCCCTCCTGCTGTCTTGCACTTTCAAGCGATATAAAAAAACTAGACAGGACCCAGTGCATTGTAGCAATTTCCATTCACAGACTGAATCAGCAGTTTATTGCCCCGTGCGTGGGGCCATCCGACGGGGCCATCCTACTTCAATGTGGACATATCGGGGAGAGATCCGCTCGTTTGGCGACATCGCCAAACGAGCGGATCTCTACGTATATGGCCACCTTTAAGCTGCTTTTATAATCAGAATGATGGGGCTCTCCCTTGCCCCTAATCTGTACGTTAACAATTGTCTGCTGTTGTGGTCTACTGGCCAGAGTTGAATGGGGCTCATTTATAAACACTGGACAAATTTGCAACCGGGCAGCAACCAATCAGTGACTGGCCTTTTTCAGCCACCTGCAGGTTGAGCAATGAAAGCAAACCTTTGACTGGTTGTCATGGGTTACTGCTCAGGTGCAAATTTGCCCAGTGCATATAAATGAGCCCCACTGTGTTCTGATGGATTAACCTTTTGGACACCACTTGCCTAGCAGATGCAGCAGTGGTTGTAAAACTGAGTCTGATGATAAAAATAGTGGGCACGATAAAGAAAAAAAAGGCAGTCTTCCTGAAGATTTCTCACAGCTTGCACTACTGAAAGCATGCAGTCTTTTCCCAATTCTCTTAATCCAATATGGAGATACAGTACTGACTACAGTATGACTATATCCACAGCTGGTGGTTGGGGCTAAAGATCAGTCAATCAGACCTCAAGCCAGGTTCACATTTTGATATATTTTTAAATGCTGCATGTATCTGCTGAAGCCAGGTTCAAGCTATAGGATCCATGCTGAACAAGTTTCCACAACATAAAAACAACCCACATTCATAGCGCTGAATGTTTTTCATCTGTTCAGTGCTTGGATACTTTAAAAGTAGGAGGGAATTTAGAGATACTGAAAGTGGTGATGTTGTTTTAGTAGGATTTTCAAATACACTTAATTAGATTCCAGTGGCAATAAATGTCATGGCAACAGCTGGTTCAAAGATCCATGCTGATTGCAAATGCCAACTTACTATGTATTCTCTATGCATGATTTGATAGTACAAATAGAGAGTAGGTGGGTCCAGAATATAGTAAGGGGCTAGGGATTAGAAAGAATTAAGGTCTGTCATTTAAATAAAATATCTTCACTTTCAGCAGCAGAAACATTCTGCAGTGCCAATAATGTAAATATCATTGGTATCATTTCAAATCTTCAGCATATTTTTACCAGTCTCATTCACAGTCTATACACTATACAAAACAGGCCCCATCCCCTGCCCAGACTGTGAAGGGGCAATAGATGGCAACCCGAGTTCTCTCTACTTCGTCAATAGGTGTAACTGTGTGCGATGCATATGAACAGACTGGTGGGAAACATTGGCATTTTACGCCAAAAGGTTTAAGTGCAAGGAGAGGCTTTCGACACAAGAACTTTTTTTCATTGCCAAATTGTTTCCCCCACTTGAGGTGCACGCTAATAAACCAACATTCCAGTTGGGGGAAACAGTACTATTTTAGGCAAAAAAATTCCGAAAGCGAGTGTAGCCCTTTAGGTTTTCTTTGCAAAAAAGCTTATTCACTTTTCATTTTTATTTCCAAAGAATGGAATAGTTTTTCATTGGGTGATCCAGCTTAATCAAAGAAAAAGGCAGAAGAAGACATTTTCCTGCAATTAAACTAGATTGCTGATCTCCTGCAGGCTATCTGCGACCTTACCTGTTAGGGTAAGGGCACACCTGGCGATTTGGGGAGATTCGTATTCCGAAGTCGCCTGAAGTTTCCTCGTGAGGCAATACGAAGGGCCGCGTGTGCCATGCCACAGGTGACTTTTCATTATAGCTGGCGCAAGACACAGGGAAGGCATTTGGGGAGATTAGTCGCCGCCAGGCGACTAAATCTCCCCGAATCGCCAGGTGTGCCCTTACCCTTAAGAAGGGATACATTACCCTCAATTAACATACAATACTGCTTTAACCAGTGGTTTTACAATACACAGATCCTTTTGTATAACTGAAGAATTAAACGTTTCCCAGTGATTTTCATGGTACCTTTGTGACTGGTATATTGAATCATTGGGCTTGGACTGTATTACCTTTTTTTTTTTTAACAATCCTTTATTTAGGTAAATTTCAAGAAAGGGGGGAACAGAAAGAAAAAAAGGGGGGGGTAGAAGGGGGCAACAAGTTCAGGTTTCCATAATATTCGTAAAAATATACACAGCAAAGAATTCAAATAACAATGTAGCAGGTAAACAGCAAGTTATTACTGTACTCGAACTTTTCATACATGCAATGTCTTCTACAGTATATATCTAGACCTCATATAGGTGTAGTATTATAAGGCCAAGTCACTGTTAAGGTCACATTATTACTGTATTCCCACCTAAGAAGTTAAGATTTCCGAGACTGGACAGAATGAGGGTGAAGACCCTAATCAGCCTTATGAATTTACTATTAGTTGTTTTGACAAAAATAAATCCATGGTTACCATGTCTCCCAATATGCCTTGCTTTGGTTGTGAGTGAGAAGGGTAATCTCTTCCATTTGTCTCACTTCCTCAACTTTCAGTAACCATTCTCCTATTGACGGAGCTTCGATTGATTTCCATTTTCGGGGTATTAAAGCTTTAGCTGATTGCATGAGGTGCAAGGTAAGTGGGTCTTTTATTAGATTTTTATTATCGTGATGTATATTAAATAAAATGGATTCTGGTCTATCTTGCGAGAAGTTAGATTGTGTTACGGCATTGACTGTCTCTAATACCTCTTTCCAAAATGATTGTAAAATAGAACAAGTTATCCACACATGAGTATGATTCCCTTCAGCAAGATCACACCTCCAACATAATCCCGAACTATTAGGGTACATTTTTCGTAACTTCATAGGCGTATAGTGCCATCGAGTAACCAACTTATAAATTGCTTCTCTCGTTTTGGCAGCCTTATTCGTTTTGTATATTAGTTTAAAAATGTCAGTCGACATTTTATCTGAAAATACAAAGTTTAACTCCCTAGTCGTTGATGGTTCGGGCTCGTGCCTTTTGCTTCAATTAGTAATTTATATGTTTTGGAAAGAGGTTTGGTAATCTCTATTGATGAGGACGCCAACGTCTCCCAGGAAATTTCAGATCTCTTCCAATCTCTAAGCGTAATTGAACGAATAAATACATGTAACTGATTATAGCTCCAAATATCCCTGGGATGGCATCCCCATCTCTTTTGTATCTCTGCCAAAGCAATGATTTTCCCATTTTTAATTAAGTCACTTATTTTGGTCACCTTTGAGCCCCAATGTCCCCATCTTTGGAAAGCCCCTTTTTCCATGCTTGGTGGGGGGATTGAAGGTCAATGGCTGTAATATATAAGGATACATACTGTAGTTAAATTGTAAGTAAATTTATTTTTGTGCCATTCTCTAAGTGTAGCACCTATTAATGGATGCTGTAAAATCTCCTTCGGGACAAATTCCAAATCAGTCCATAGGTTGTTGATTAATGGATAACCCACTGTCCCTTGTTCTAAAATCCGCCAGTCTTTATTTCGTATTCCCTCTCTCCAATATAGTAAATATAGTAAAGATATGAATCGGGCAGGCCGAGACCACCTTTCTCTTTCGGAGATATGAGGAGAGTATGTTTTAGCCTAGGGTTTTTCCCATTCCAAATAAATCTGGAGATCATAGATTTGACAGATTTAAAGAATGCCTGAGGGACTGTAATCGGAAGAGCTTGGATAAGATATAAAAGTTTGGGCGTAAAGGTCATCTTAATGGCTTGCAGTCTACCCGACCAAGATAGTTTAAGTTTCTCCCAATTCACTAACAATTTCTGCAAAGAGGTCAGAAGTGGCAAGTAGTTATCCTGATAAAGTTGTTCCATATCTGCCCTTAAATGTATCCTTAAGTATTTAATGGAGGGCTCCGCCCATTTAAATGGGAAGCTAGATTTTAATTCCTGAACCCTAGAAAGAGGTAAGTTTACATTTAGAATCTCTGATTTTGTGTAATTGACCTTAAAATTAGAATAAACTCCAAATTCCTTCATGAGAGCTATTACCTTAGGAAGAGAAGTATAAGGCTTTGTTAAGCATAAGAGCAGGTCATCCGCGAATGCAATACATTTGTATTCTACACCAGTCGCTATTATTCCTGAGATATCAGTGTCACGTCTAATGTGAGAAAGTAAAATTTCCATAACCAAAATAAAAAGTAGAGGCGATAAGGGACACCCTTGTCTTGTTCCATTGCAAATTGTAACCTTGGGGGATAAAGTACCATTAACTCTTATCCTAGCGGTGGGGTTCTGATATAGTGCCAGAATTCTATTTATTATTGCTGGGCCAAACCCAAAAGCATACAGTGTTTTTTTAAGAAAGACCCAGGAGACCCTATTGAATGCCTTTTCAGCATCCGTGGTGAGCAGAATAGTTGGCAGACCACTTTTTTTGTGCATATTTCATCAGGGATATGATCTTAAAAATATTGTCTTTTCCTTCCCTTTTAGGAGTGAATCCGGCCTGGTCTGTATGAATAAATTCAGGTAAGTATCTCTTAATTCTGTTGCTTAGAATCTTGGCATATATTTTCATATCAATATTGATCAAAGAAATTGGCCTGTAGCTCGGGCATAATTGTGGGTCTTTATTTGGTTTAGGAATTATAGTTATGTGTGCCTCCTGTGCTTGAGGGTGAAAATCCGTATTATCAGAAATACTATTAAAATAATCGCAGAGTTGTGGGGTAATGACATCTTTAAATGTCTTGTAAAATAGAGCAATATAGCCGTCAGGGCCCGGGCTTTTTCCTGTTGGTAAGGAATCTATGCAGTCCTGTATTTCTGCTTTTTCAAAAGGGGCGTCCAAGAAATCTCTATTTTCTTGTGAAAGTTTATGTATGCCTGCCTCCTCCAGAAATTGTTCCATTTTGAACATAGTTTCGGGTTTTGGGGGTGATGTGTTCAGTTTGTATAGTGATTGATAGTATCTCTGAAATGCCGCAGCTATTCTCTTAGTATCATAATGAATGGTACCATCTTTGTCTTTAATTGACATGATCTGTGTTTGTGGTTGAATCTTTTTAATGGCCCTTGCAAAGAACTTATTACATTTATCCCCAAGTTCATAGTATTTTTGTTTGGACCTCATATAACTCTTCTGTACCCTATGATTTAAAAGTGATCTAAGTTGTAACCGTTTGCTTTCTAAAACCAGAAGTGTTTTATGGGCAATAGTCTCTTTGTGAGATTGTTCCAAAATTGCTATATCTTTTAAAAGGTCTAATATTTCTTTTTCTTTCTTTAGGTTACTACCCATAGACATTAATTTACCACGCAGGACACACTTAACGGTTTCCCACAGTGTTACTGGAGAAATGTCTGGTGTATCGTTGGTTTGGATTATGTTTTCTATCCAGGACTGTATCTGTTCCCTTCTCTTTTCAGTATGTAATAAGAATTCATTAAGGCGCCATGTAAATTCTGATCGTAACGTTTTAGGGATAGAGAATTTGTCCAATACCGGAGAATGGTCTGATACTAAGAGAGGACCGATGTCAGCCTTCGTGAACAATCTCAACCAATGATGAGATATAAAGATGTAATCAATTCTCGAATAAACTAAGTGAACTTTAGAAAAGTGTGTGTAGTCTTTTTTTGGTGGGTTCAGTATTCTCCAAATGTCAATCAATTGCAAATCAGATAACATCCTTTTTAGTTATTTTAATGCTTTATACGATACACTCGTTTTCTGAGAGGATGAGTCTACAAGTGGGTTCAGAGTTACATTAAGATCACCTCCTAGGATGACAAGACCTTCTTTGAAGTTTTCCAAAACTTTTAAGAAATGCTTCAAATATGTTATTTGTCCTGAATTGGGTACATAAACGTTAGCAATCGTACATATTTGATCAACTAACTTCCCTTTGACTATGACATATCGTCCTTCTTTGTCCGTAATTGTCTCCATCTGTTTAAATGGTAGATCCTTATGTATTAAAGTCATCACTCCTAGAGTTTTTTTATCGGGATTATTACTCGCATAAATATGAGGGTAATGATGTAGTACCAACTTAGGTGCATGGTTTTCTTTAAAATGGGTCTCCTGTAACATTACTATCATAGCATTTTGTTTTCTACATTGGTGAAAGACCTGTGATCTTTTAACTGGTTCGTTAATACCATTCACATTTAATGAAAAGATGATGCCATCCATGTTAGATTCTTTAGCCATGATCATTACTCTGGAAATGAAGCCCATTAGTATATAGTAGCTTACACTCATTGTAAACCTGCCAAGGGAGAGTAGGAAACCTGGGGGTAAAGTAGGGGGAAAAAAAGTGTCTCACATCATGAAAGGGGTGAAAGGAAGTGTTGGTGGTAAATATATGCCGCAATAGACTTATCAGGGGAAAGTCCCTGGGCTGTGGTGGAAGGGCTGCGGCTCGGGTGTAAGCAACCACCATGTTGGGGGCGAGTGGTTGAGCGGAGCTGAGAGGAGCTGTCAGGGGCCTTGATATCACTTAAGTAACATCCATCAAACTGACCCCAGGACAGCCAGCTATGTAGCAGCGATGGGAATGGATGATAACATCTAAATACACAATAATAGCAATAACATAAGCAGACAGCAGAATATCACATAATGATGCAATAGCAGTCGTCAACTGTAAACAATGTAATAACTATTGGGGTTTTTTATTTTTTTTTTGTTTTTTTTTTGTTTTTTCATAACTTTCAAAATTTCTTCACACAATGACATTGACAACTTAACTTAATGTGGAAGAAGTGCAGATCTCTCCTTATTTCTGGTTACGAGCGGGATGAATGGCAATACCAGGTATCTCAGGTTACAGTTCCATGAATAGCGAATAAAGTCTCGACCTGAAAAAGAATGCAAAAACATCTCTGGCTTACCAAGTCACATCACCAAAAGTTCCCGTCGAACATTATCATCCTTGCAACGTCGATAGCAAAGTGGGTGTCAATTCAGCGGAGATCTTGTCCTGTCCCTGGGTGTCCTGGGTTTCATAGGCGTTCTCTTTGAGTTGGGGGTGTGCGACCATTCCCCTTGGAGGTCGAAGGAGAGCTCGAGAATTGTATTTCTATCAGGCAACCAACCTGGCAATTCCATTGTTGGCAAGTGTAATTTTGCCAAAAAATTAGCAGTGTCCATAGGTCCTCTGAGTATTGCAGTCGTCCCATCCTTCGTGGCAGTCAGAGAAAAGGGATATCCCCACCTGTACTGGATGTTGTGTTCACGTAGCTTATCAGTGATTGGTCTTAGCAATTTCCTCTTAAGGAGTGTAGTTCTCGATAAATCCTGGAAGAGTTTGATATTATATTCTTCGTATGATAACTGGTTAACTTCTCTAGCCTTGTTCAAAATCTCTTCTTTTAGAGGGAAATCATGCACAGCACAATATGTCCCTTGGTGCGTTTAAAGGGGCCGCTTTAGGTTTAAGAACTCTATGAGCTCGGTCGATTTTGATGGCAGTGTCAGGGTCTCTTTTCAGGATAGAGTTGAAAATGTGGAGTAGTGTGTCCTTTATCTCTTCGTTTTGGACAGATTCAGGGATTCCTCTCACCCTTATATTACTGCGTCTACTCCTATTTTCCTGATCTTCCAACTGACGTTGGAGGTCCTGAATAACTGCATCGTGCTGTTTCACATGCTTGTATATGGTCTGCTGTCTATCAAGGCTTTTGGAAGCATTAGTTTCCAGGCAGTCAGTGCGTGCAGCAATAGACAACATATCTTTTTTAATATCATGTATTTCCTCCCTGATTGCCATGGTAACCTCCTGCAGCATTTCTTTAATGTCAGCCTTTGAGGGTAATTTAGCAATATAAGAGTGGATATCTACCTCCTCTTCCAGATCGCTTTCTGCCTCAGACAGTTCTCTGTTGGAATCTGCTTCTTCCTCACACGCAGCTCGTGCGGCCGCCATCTTGGATTCCATGCGGCTTGACTTTTTCTGCAGGAACAGCGGCGCTATGTCTCTGGTAGGCTGCTGTGACTTTTTCCCCAGGGTCTTCTCTTTGTCCGGTTTAGATTTGTGTAGTTTCCCCATCGTTTGCAGTGTCGGTTAAGGCTGTCCTGGGAAAGTTTTCATGGAGCCTCAGAGCTATGCAGCCATCACGCTCCGTGTCAGACCACGCCCCGACTGTATTACCTTTAAGGGTTTACAAATGGTAGTGAATTTGCTAGCACTCAGTTGTACTGAAAAAGCCACTGTTATGGGCATCCACAAATAGGGGCAAGGGAGAGCACTTGCCCTCCCCCAGGCCCAGATTTGTGGCGAGGTCTAGGGCGGAAAATTTCCATGGGCGGCATGCTGCCCAGATGCATTCTGAGGAACACAGGGGACCTGCGTTAAGCCGGCACTAAGACAATGCAGCCTAGGGTCGCCGAAGAGGGAAATCCAGGCCTGGTGATTCAAACCTGAACTGCAGCTGTTTCAAACCTGCTGTTTATAGATTCCATCTCACTGTTTAAGTCCCGCTACAGTAAAACATGGAGTGGATAGGCTAGAGTGCCTAGCAGTATATCCAATCACTGTGTAGTTGTACACGATTGGATAAATTAGAAGGATTCACTCTGTAGCCTATCCAAACCCTGTGCAGCTATACCATGACTTAAAGGAACAGTTCAGTATAAAAATAAAAACTGAATAAATAAATAGGCTGTGCAAAATAAAAAATGTTTCTAATATAGTTAGTTAGGCAAAAATGTAATCTATAAAGGCTGGAGTGACTGGATTTCTAACATAATAGCCAAAGCTTTCTAACTCTGAGTTACTTGGCGACTATAAGGGGGGACACATGGGACATAAATGTTCAGTGAGTCTACAATTGATCCTCAGCATTCAGCTCAGATTCAAAAGCAACAGTTATGACCCATTTGCCCCCCCCTCAAGTCTCTGATTGGTTACTGCCTGGTAACCAATTAGTGGAAACTAAGAGAGCTGAAAAGCAGGAAGTAGTGTTGGGCTATTATGTTAGATATCCAGTCACTCCAGCCTTTATACATAACATTTTTGGCTAACTAACTATATTAGAAACATTTTTTTATTTTGCACAGCCTATCTATTTACCCAGTCTTTTTTTCTATACTGAACAATTCCTTTAAACTGAGGGGAAGATGAGCAGTTTCTGCACATGAAATAAATTAATAGTATTAAAGTTTATTTTCAGTGAAAACTCCTGATATGTAATCTTCTAATGTCTTGTGTATGTGTGTGCCTGCCAAAAAACATGTGTGTGTTTTACTTAGTATACCTAATTCTGGATTTGTGTGTTAGGACTTGACCCAGATCTCTTTGTGTGCTGCCTAAAGTATTCTGTATTAGTGCTCTTGCTGAATATTGTCACAACTTGTCTTCCTGTGTAGGCACCATTGTTATTGGGACTGTATTTTTCTGTTACGTTTTCTGGAGTTTTCTGGTATTTTCAACCATAGAATGATAGAGGTGTGAACAATAGAGGTGTCACGGGTGTGAACAATGCAGGTTAGATTACAAGTTTGAAATTTACTATCTGAATTTGAGGTATAAACAATGCAGAGGCCAATTAATCTCTTTACTGATATCTTTTAAATCTTACACAAGGCAAGCAGACGCAGCAGGCTGACTTTCATGTGGGGGCCACACAATGGGGGGGGGTCGAGGGCTGCCAGTTGGACAGCTCTTGTCTAAGGAATCAAATGAATGTCTCCTCCAAATAATGCAGTTTTTTTCTTCTAAATGCAGATGTGTGTCCATCTCAGGCTAGTGTCACACGTAACATTTCTTGGCCTCAACCCAACTGCTAATGTCTCTGCATTGAGAGGGCACTGTGTCAGCACAAATGCATGTTTTCACTCCAAAATCTGCTCAGTGTGTATGCCCCCAGGCCAACACTGTGCCTGTCAATGAAGAGGCAAAAGTGAGTGGGTTTGAGCATATGGGACATTTCTCAATAATCTGAGACTAGTTAGTGCAAGTGTGTCAGCAGATGCAAATGCATACGTAAGACAAACTAAGGTTACTGCCCATTGCATTTGATGCACTGGCTCACCTGCTAATACATTATGTGTGTGTGTCCAATCCAAGGCATGGATTTGATTGCGAAGTGGATAAAGATGGCTACATTAGCTCAGAGTTATGAATCAGTGTAGCTTATAACCTCCCCACACACACACTATTATATAATTCGCTCTAAACGGCATTTCTTTTCCCCATCAGGCTAGTTAACTCCATAATCATTTTAGCTGTTTAGTAGTTCTCTCTTTAAAGTAAACAAACAAATCCAATTTCTAGATTTGTGTATTTGCCACCAAAATATTTCTAGACGTTTTATTTGTGATGCTTTTACCTACTTGTCCCACCCTTTTCTGTGGATAGCCATGGCCACTGGGATATGTGGTGCTTTTGACTTGTTTATTCGACAATCGATCACATGTTTTTACTTATGAGGCAATAAGTTGCACTGTACATCAACTTATATACTGGGAGGGAATCTCAGTCCAGTGAGTATCCGCACTCCAAGGCCAAAGTGTATAAACGGGGTGCTCGGTTAAATTATGTATATATCCACAAACATCAAGGAACCGGCACACCCATGTATAAATAATTCACTTTTTTATTATTATATCATGATCCAACATTTCGGTCCTCGTTGGGATCCTTGAAAAAGGTCCCAATGAGGACCAAAACGTTGGATTATTATATAATAATAAAAAAGTGAATTATTTATTCATAGGTGTGCCGGTTCCTTGATGTTCGTGGATATATACATATATATATATATATATATATATATATATATATATATATATACATCATATATATATCACCTCCAATTAACGTGTACATTTCTTACATAAGTGAATACAACTGGCTATGGGTTATAGTTTATTAACCCCAACTGTTCCAATGCAGAGCAAGATAATGCCTTTCCTTTGTCCCCAGAGATTTCCCTCTATAAAGTGACAGAGATCTATAGGGTGCCGTTTGTCCCAAATACATTCTGTATACAAAACTATCCCTAATACACAGAATTCATGTCTCTCATGGCATATAAGAGATAAATACACAGATAAAAACATATACAAAAGACTTATTTCTATTAAAGAATGAGAACAAAATCTGGTTAGTGCACAAAAGGATGTCATTATATCACAAACTCCATTCTGTACATTTTAACAAGCAATCTGTCTCACAAATGTATAACCTCCATGTAACGGACACACTTATGTGCAAAGTTACTTACAGAATGTATTATGAAAAAAAAAAGTTGGACATAATATATAATAGTGTAACTAACTAGTGCATGTCAAGCTAGATTTGAATGACGAAATAGATATTTGTGACAAAAAGCAAGATTTTATAGTACAGGATTCCTTCTTTCCACAAAATGAAATCTCAGTTTCACAAAACTGATAAAATATCCATTCTGTGAAGCAATACTGTCAGTCATATTCCTGAACCAATAAGAACAAAGCTTATTGCCATATAACAAACAAGATGAAAAGTTGCTAGCTTTGCTCAACATGGCTGCAGCATCACTAAGGCATAGTATGTGGCCTACTATAGAGGGTGCCCTCTAATGTCCCCTGTGCTGCATAGTAATAAACATGAACAAACATTTCTGAAAAGGGCTGCTGTTAAACACTACAGATTCATAATTGGAAGTTCTTACAAATGGCTGAGAAATATAATGCTGCACTTATAATGATTGTAGAGAAAGAAAAGTATGCAAAACATAAATATGATAATTTTAGTTGATATGGCTATTCTTAAGGTGGCCATAGACGTAACAATTATGATCTTTCTTGGAAAAGATCTTTCCAAGAAAGATTGTTCATTTCAATACACATGTGTAGAGCTGAATCGTCATATATACAGATAGATATACAGGTAGAAACAATAGAATTCTACCTGTATCTGACGATTTAGCACTAACAAAGGCTGATGTTTGGGTCCAACTTTTTTTTTATACATAATTCATTCTGTAAGTAACTGTACACATAAGTGCATCTTTTACATGGATTTTATACATTTGTGAGACAGATTGATTGTTAAAATGTACAGAATGGGGTTTGTAATATAATGACATCCTTTTGTGCGCTAACCAGATTTTGTTCTCATTCTTGAATAGTCTAATAGTCTTAATAGTCTTTAATAAGTCTTTTGTATATTTGTTTTATCTTTGTATATGATCACAAATACTTATACACCATGAGAGACATTCATTCTGTGTACTAGGGATAATTTTGTATACAGAATGGATTTGGGACAAACGGCACCCCATAGAGATCAAGCCCCATGCAGCGAGACCTCGGTAGTAGACCCATTAAACAGGCCCCGGCACAAATGGACAGCTAATGGTATTTAAATTGGCAGCAAGGGGGAAGTGGAAATAAACGAGAGTTTTATTGCAACATCTTGGCAGAAAACAGCAGACAGGGATATGTTATATTTCATAATTTTATCTATGCCTGCCTTCCAAAATACATTATATTATTTCTATACTTTCCCCCGTACTCTCCATAAGGTTCTTTACCTTGACTAACTCTTCCATGTCATTCTTCAGATTGTGCTACAATCCACCAAGCTATAAGTTTTTTTTTAGTTTACTCAATATCGTTTTTCTCTATATATTCATTCCCATTGCTCTAAAGAAAAATACAAGATTACAGCAAGAAATTGTAAGTACTTGAAGAAAAATAGATACAAATATCTGTTCAGAAAACTCCTCTGCATAAAGCCTCCTATTGCTTGGTATACACCTATAGGTTACAGTCAAGTTAAATGAACACAAAAGAAATACAAAGGAACCTATTTCCCCTACTTTGCATAATGTAACCCTAACTCCTTGGATTAAGATCTTTCTCTATAACCCGTAACAGAAATTCTTGTAAACTCTTAAGATTTGATTGCAGGGAATTGACTGATTTTGAGTATTGTTCTTATGGAAATGTGCTTTTGATTTCAGCCTTGAGAGATATGGGTATAAATATGATTTGTTTCTGAAATCCCTGTCTGTCTGTGCTCCTAGGTCTCAGCTGTTCTTCTGCAGCTACACAGAAATAATAATGATGAATGACATTTTACATTATTTTGTCAGCCTCTGTTAAATTTGATCCCAGACTTGCCAAGACACATTTGGGGTGGCAATGGGGAGGAGGGGGTGTTTGGGGAGATGGAAGAATAGGGATTATAGCCTGGTTGTATAAAGACATCTTTGTATTTACAGTAACAAGAAGGATATTTTAAATATAAAGCAGTGCTAGGATATTAATCTTGATATGTGCCATTACAGGGTCTGTGCCAAAATTTACTCTAAAAATTATTTTTGGGCAGGAGTTTTGATGCGGTTGGCACTCAGATGTTTATGGGAATGAGCAACCTAATTGGAAAGAAGGTGCCAAGGAAAATTGTGAACACTATGTCAAAATCATTTGACATCTTTAATCCTCAGTAGGATTTTGGTGCACGGTTAATAGGACTGAAAAGCACTGCACCGCACTCTTTAATTGCATATAATCCATGTATCACCATACAACCTTTGCCTATAAATCCTTTTGTCTTCTTATTACTTCTCCATATATCACTATTGTTCGTTGAAATGACTGTCCTTCCACGTACCTTAAATAACCCTCCATCTGGCAAATGCCAGATGGAGGTTTTATATAAATTTCTTACTAGCACTAAAACCCAAATTATTTCACAGGCATACAGAATGTCCACTTGCAGAAATAATTTTAATTAAGATTTTAATAAAATTGATTTTTTTAATAAAATAGATTCTTTTCCTTTTTCCAGTAAGAGTTACTTTGAGGTGAATTTTTAAATTGAAAAAATTCAAATTTTGAGCTATTTTTGTGTAATTCGACTAGTGAATAGTTCAAATACGATTAGAATTTGCAAAAAATTCGAAAATCGGAATTTATCATGCACTGTCTTTAAAATTTCGACTTCAACCATTCACCATCTATTACCTGCGGAATTGCTGTTTTAGCCTATGGGGGGCCTCCTAGAACCTATTGGTGGACTTTGAAAAATCAACGTTTTTTGGGGAAAAAAAAAAAATCGAATTTGAACAAATGGGTTATTCCTTCGATTCGAACGGTTCGAATACGGACCTATTCGATTGAAAACGGAACTATTAGTCCCAAGAAAACATAGGGGCACATTTACTAAGGGTCGAATTTCGAAGATAAAAAACTTCGATATTCGATCATCTAATTTGATACTTCAATAGTCTATGTATTTTTTTGATCTAAAACGTCCGTTCGATCTATCGATTAAATCGTTCGAATCGAACGATTCGAATGATTTCACAAAAAAATACTACTCAAAACTTAGCTAAACACTAGGTTATAGGAGGTACCCCATAGGCTAAACAGCAATTCGGCAGGTTTAAGGTGGCAAAGTGTAGAATTCTAAGTTTTTTAAAGAGATTTTATTTCAAATGGTGGAATTTTCGATGGTCTAAGGACCCAAAAAATAACTTAGAAATCCAAAGTTTTTGCATTCGAAAATTCACTTCGACCCTTAGTAAATGGGCCCCTTAGAGTTAATTTTGGTTGGTCTCTTTGAATTCGAATTTCGAAGTTTTCAATTTGAAATTCAACCCTTGATAAATATACCCCTATGAGTTACTCTTGATTTATGTAGTTTTAACTCAATCTAAATAGTAAATATTGCTATTTTTCTAACAGATTCTGAATTGTGTCAATAGGTGAAAACTATCAGTAGAGAAAGTCCTTGGAAAATGGCACTGCTGCAAAGCTACCAGACGGAATTTAAATCAACTTTCTCATGCAACAGATTACCCCTTAAGGTCCTCTTTATTTTAGCTGAAGGTTCCACGTTTTTAAAAAAAACTGCTTATGTAAAAGACTTATTTATAGCTGTTTTGCTGTAACTGGTTCAAGTATGCTGGTCATTTAGAACAATGTAACTGGATGGAGCCCAGTTTTTAAATAATACAGATATATACAACTATATAATAATGTCACTGAAATATCTACCTATGTGCCTATCTCAGCACCAGAGGTTGCCAATTAGTCTTGTTATACCCAGGCAGAATTAATATCTTTGGTATTTGTTTAGTGCATTGTTATAGCTACAAGTACACTCTTGTTTTGGCAGTGACCAGTGAAAGAGAAGGTTGCTTCATGCAAGTGGAAACAAAGATAATAATAGAAAAATAGAAAATCATGGTGCAAATAGTACAAAACTAACAGTATGAACTTAAAGGGGCCCGGAGATTTTGCTATTAACACAGCTTGCAGTATGAAGAGGAAATGGTTCACAATGCTTGGACTCAATGAGAAATAATCCCCTAAATCCACTATACTAATGAGATGGACATGTAGAGCTAGCAACATCATGGGTACAGAATAAACAAAGCATGTAGTCTGTTGGAAAACCTGTCTCACTAGTCTGGAAACATATTAAATAATTGCAGCTTGTGACAACTAAAATCCAAAAAACAGAAAAGAACTTGTAAAATACAGTTTACACATATGTAAAGAATAAAGTTCTCCATAAATACACCAAAATCAACTTACTTATAGACACAGTAAACTCAATGTAAAGGGTTCCATGGTTGCTAGTAAGTGTTCTCTCTTCCTGAGATCTGGGAGATGTTTACTAGTGATGGACGTATTTGCGCCGTTTCGCTTCGCCGAAAAATTCGCGAATTTCGCGCCCGTTTTTGACGCCGGCGCCTGTTTTTTCAACGCCGGCGCCCGTTTTTTCGAAAATTCGCCTATCACTAATGTTTACCTTTAGGGTAAGGCCACACGAGGAGATTCGGGGAGATTTTGTCGCCTGGCAACAAATCGCCTTGTCTTTTGAGCAACTATCTCCCCGAACTGCCAGGCGACAAAATCTCCCCGAATCTCCTTGTGTGGCCTTATCCTAAAGCCTGCCTTGTGTTTTAGACTTCAATGAAAGTTTGATCCAAATCAAAAAGATAAGTCTGTCAAAGTGATTCGTTGGATCAAGGCAGAGTTGGCCTTTTCTATCCAAGAAGACTAGTGTTCTGTTGCAATCTGTGTTTTGTAAGAGCTGTAATCTGAAAATTTGGTGTGACAAGGCCATTTGTACTACGAATTTGCATCCCTACCTGGGGGGGTAATACTGAAGCATGATACAATACAATTTATATGTGAGCAGTTAGATCCAGCTTTTTATTGGAGGCTGCATTAAAAAGTGTTTTATGAAGCTGCCGTGGATCATTTTTATTCTGATTAAGTAGGACATTTGCAGTAGGATGAAAGCATATAGTGTTCATCAGACCATAGAATTGCAGTATCCTATTAATGTCTGGATGAGCCTTATAGTGCTTCATTTTGTGCTTACCCAACAAACAAAAGCCCATCATTTAAAATACCCCTTATATAAACTATACTTTAGAGCGTTAAGAAAATTAATGTGCCAGCCCAAGAAGAACTACTACAGTAATTCAAGAAGCTCTTAAAACTTGGGAATGTGACCTGCATGACTGAGCACTATATCAAAAATTCTGAAACCCAAAATGTTGTTCTCTAGCATATAGGCTTCCTACTGCACCAGATAATCTCAACCTAAAGGGCAACTTCATTAAAATTGGAGATCGCTATTTTTCCTCCGTAAGAGAAAATGGTAGAGATAAAATGTATTCTCAAGTTTATGCAACTTTGAGTTGTTAAAACTCAAATATCAAATGAAAAATATTGAATATTGAATTAAACATTGAATCAAATGAAAACTTACTTTAAACCTTCTATACAAGTGAAGTGTATCTTCAGCATTTAAATAACTTTAATTGTTTTTTTCACATTTTTTTTAAACATTTGAGATGTTACAGCCTCACTGAAAATTAAATGGAATGTATACCTATCTTTTTTACATGAACTCAGTCATTTGGGGTTATATTTGACAAGTGCACTATCTGGGCTGCCAAAAACAATGTTTTTTTTTTTTTTTACACAAACATTTCTAATTCCATAGATTGAAAGGAAACCATGATAGCCTGTGCTGCAGAAGCCAGTTCCATACTCCATCACACAGTGATCTAACCTCTCTCTTACTTTGTTACATTGAGAAATGATTCTGGAACTTCTGTACCTTCAAGAACCTGTGCACCATCCCCTGCGGAAAGTAGAAGAACTTCAAGTATCAGAATCCATCACTTCACAATGGAACAAGGTGAGGGAGGGATTATATTATTCATTATTAGCCTTAGGGGAATTGGGAAATGAGTAGCATGATTGCCTACCATTTTTGCCTATCAATCTATGCAATCAGGCATATAGCAACTAATTCGCTATTAGATTTCATCATCTACAAGTTACAAAACAAAAGCAATGATCTAATTGGTTGCTATGGGCAATTTCACAGGTGATGTTTGTCTCCAATGTTTTACACAGCATGATAAATAAGCCCCTATGTGTAGGTTGGGAGGCGGGAGTTAACAGTAGCAATAAACTATATTTATACTCCGGTATTTCTCTAGGGGCTGCAAAAACATCAGTTTAAATAAAATTTGTTCATGCAATTATATTATTGTAAAATACTTGGTTTCTAATATAACGCTAGCTTGCAGTACAAAGAGACTGAAGAGAGCCCATACTGTGTCAAGAATAAAGTCTTGTCATTGTTCTTTTGCAACGATGGCCTGAATGCTTTGCAACAGGATAAGATGGGAGGCTGAACACAGTGTGTACAAGTTGCCAAGCAACTGAACCCAGACCAGGGCAGAATAAAACTTTTTGATTAAAAACAGCAGGTAGAATATGGATCTTTGAATTTAAATGTATTTTTTTTTTTTAATTTGAAACCTGCCTTCACCCTTTGGCTTATACAACCATTTTTACTGCAGTCTCTCAGACCCAAACCAGGCCAGTTATTAGGATTCATTGTAGATGAGGTAAAAAGGGCAAATAGCTATAGGACACAGCCCTCTGTCTGCGAGATACCTGCTACTCAGACACTCGATAGGGGCTGGATTGGATGACCTAGTGCTGGGTAACATCTGACACTGCTGCAACCAAAGAAACCACATGAAATGCATGATACATTGAACCCTTAATATTCCAGACGGACCAGCAAAGCATTATTCAGAATGAAAAAATAAAAGAGCAGTTCTAAGCCAGTTTCTATTGATTTTAAGGTGTTTGTGTTCTTCACATAGCCCCCTCACATCTCTTTGTTGCAGATTTTTCCCTCCTTCACTCTATCATGAATGTTTTTGTGTTCTTTGTCTCTTTCCATTACAAACTCTTATTTCATTTAATTACATCTTACTATACTTACATTCAGTCAATATCTCACTTTCCCTTTGTGCCATCTTGTTTTCTCTTACCTGTTTGCCTCTCTTAACCTTACCCACAATTTCATGTATCAAAGCCCCCAACCATTAGAGCCCTCCCTATTACACAGCTAGCTAGCTTTAACTTTCTCCTTTATCTCTGTTCTAAGCCTGCATAGTGTTCTAATCCTATGCCTCAACTAATTAAAACACATTTTTTCTCTTGTCATTTATTTAATCTATTTAAGATCTCTAAAGATCACAAAGCGTCTATTCTTGTACTGCTGTCCAACTCCATTTTTTTGTATCCCCTTCAAGCTCCCATGCCTCTTCATTCTCTGCTTATAATACTTCCACCTGCACACTTCAGGAAGCCTCTGAATCCCTCAAGAATACAGAACACACATGGTTAAGTGACTCAATCTGCTGCGGCTGGGTAATGTCCTGCTAAGATCACTGGAGAGCTGCAGAAGGCAAACTGCCCTCATACAATTAGCCAATTCTCTGAACTGTCACACACATTGTTCCACGGTAACACAAACTCTGCAGTGCACCAACTGGACAGAAGACTAGTTGTGGTTATAAAGGGTGCAGATAATCCCCCACGCATGCTCATTCAAGGCATCCTCCCCTCTCACCCACCTCCAGTAAGGGACTGTAAAAGAGAGCAGTTCTTTCTCTTGTTCTATTGATCCCTGATGGAATTGTCATTGGGTAGGGGGGAGGCTGAGGGGTCCGGAAAGTTCAGCCCCTAACCTTTTATCCTACCCCCCACTCATACACTCGTGTGTGGATGTGTCAGAGCACTGAGGATGCAGTGACGCTGTGTTTCTGAATTATGCACACACCTCTTGTAAGGACTGGCTTCCCTGCAGCTTCTCTCATCTCTGGTACCTTAACAGACCTGGATGAATACCCTTCCTCTTGGTTTATAATATAACCCATCCATTCTGTCTCCCTCAAACACTGTAACCCTCATTCATATCTCTTTGTGAACCCCACCAGCTGTACCGGGTTTTAATTAATGCATTCCAACAGACTTTAATCATGGATCTTCAGCATCCAAGCAGGTAATACAAAAACCTTTTTTTCTCTTCCCATTTATGGGACTTCATTGAAAGGGCACCCTTGTTAATGCCTAGCCTATTGCTTGTTATTTGGGATTACTGTTGGATAAGTGCTTGCAATTCTTTTAAAATCCCTTCTATGTCCATTGATGCATTGCTTGTTCAAAGGTGCTTTAATAGGATTCTGTTGAATAACTCTGCAATATTATAAAGTGGAGTATGTTTCAGGTAATCCCCTAATAATTTCATTACTAGTAAAGCTTTTAAATGAGGCAGCAAGCTGAGGATTTTGAGGTTTTATTTTTCTATATTGAGAAAAAATATATTTGCAAATCAGTCATAAGAAATTTAACCTTATTGTTTAAATGCAATTTAACAGCAAAGATTTCAGGTAATTAAGGTAAAGGTTATTTTTTACTTGTTGTATTATAGAGCCATTTGTTGATTTTAAAAAAGTGTTGTGAAAGGATAGTCAGGAAAGGGTGCCTTTCAGACTTATTAAGCAATGTTCCAACTGTAAGTAGTTATGGCAGGTTATGTACCTAAACATTTTTTCTTTCAATCACTGCTGTAATGAAGGCACCATTGAATTTACACATTAATGAACCTATTTACTGTAATGATCCTTTACAGCTTTCATTAAGGGTAGGGCGATGTGACTACTTGCTGGCTTGTCACGTTGTATTTGGATAGTAAGATATCCCCTTTCTCCTTCTGTTTCAGTGTTAGGGATGCAAGGAAATGCTGGCAGAAAAAGAGTTAACCTTGTGCAGGATTAACGGTTTAGGCTTCTCATTGGTCACCAGTAATACTATACAACACAAAGGAGTTTATATATTTTTTCTTTGGTAATTGACAATTCATTCTGCAATGTCTGTTTAGAATGTAAGCTGACTTCACATTTAGCAAGACAGAGTGTACACACATGTATGCCATGTTTATGCATTCAGAGTCTGGGGAGAAAGCCATTCAACAGAAAACCAATATCATTTGCATTTGTCACTCTGTCTTTTCTTCATGTGGAGCAGGTGGGACATTAAAATCCCATTGGCAGTCCTACTAAAATTAATAGGGGGGCTAGAGAAAATAAGAACTACAGAACTGAAGTGGCCCATTATAATAGCATATGGGAATTAGGTATACCAACATGTCTTAATGACCAAACTGCTAAGGGATTGAAAAGGGGGAATTTATCTCTGACATCTTGAATTGAGTACACTTGTTCATTAAGTCATTTTCTATCTATATGTTGGTAAAAACAAAAAAATTACCTACACTCAGACAATAATATTTAGCATTACTGTATCCCTCCCCCTATCTATCTATCTATCTATCTATCTATCTATCTATCTATCTATCAATGTATCTATCTGTCTATTATCTATCTATCTGTCTATTACCTATCTATCTGTCTATTATCTATCTATCTGTCTATTATCTATCTATCATCTATCTATCTATCTATCTATCATTTATCTATCTATCTATCTATCTATCTATCAATGTATCTATCTATCTGTCTATTATCTATCTATCTGTCTATTATCTATCTATCTGTCTATTATCTATCTATCATCTATCTATCTATCTATCTATCTATCTATCTATCTAGCCATTTGTTTTAAACATTTGTTTCATATTTTCTGTCCTTTTCCTCTGTATATTTTTTATATAAAATTTGTAAATCTGTATTTGACTGTCTAACACCTATGCCTATATATTTCTTTACGTGTGCTTAACTGTGTATTATATATACACTGATAGGTTTCAAGCCTTTGTAGAAATACATGTGAAAATGGCATATAGATTTAGCGCTTACGTTTTGGAACTCCTGGAAGAAAAATCTTGATACAGTATTATTGTTATCTATATAAATATGCCAGGTGCATTATACTCTCTGTCTGCCCAGTCAACCATATTTTTTTAATAGTCTCTAAAATCCTAAACTATAAACTGAGTAACATTGGGTAATACTCTTTGCAGTTTTGTTTTTTTAATTATGAACTGAACTGAAGAATGGACACATACAGTTAGCTATTGGATGGAATGACTACAATCCAATAGGATAACATGATGCTCTGCAAATTGTTGGCCATGAGCCCCACTTATGGGGTAATGGTCAATCATTTGGAAGAAATGGAAATTGAGAAAAACTGGCTAACCTTTGTGTGTGTCCAGCATACATCACTGCTCTCTGGGTAAGTGAGGCCAGGGTTTGATCCCTAATGAAAAACACAGTTGGCTTGGAAATCACTTTCAATGATATTATCTGGAAAAGTCATCATGTATTGTCACTGCAGCTTTGCTCGGGAATAGTAGCAGCAATGAAACAGCCCATTGCCTTCAGTTGGAAAAATAAGAATCACTACAAGTGTGTCAAACCTGCATGACTGTCAGCTACGAATCATCAACTGTATGTTTAGCTCTCTTAAAACAATGATCCCCTGTATTACCAGATGAGATATTTTGGCAGTGCTTGTTTTTGGGCAGCTACCATGGGTTCAGCATTTGTGCCAATAGGAAACAACCCATCGTGAGTAATGGTATTTTGACTGCTGCCATAAGTGGTGATCATAAAATTCAATGTGCCATTGCCCTTAATCTCTCTATTTTCGAACTTAGATATTAAGCTTAAGCTACTTAATTAAATTCAATTAAATTCTTTCTGAAGGGACTTAGTATATATATTATGTATAAACTATAACAAACAAAGGAAAGTTGTGCTCACCACTATTTTTTAAATCCATTAAGCAAGGCTGTGACCACAAAATTCATATAAACAAATACAAGAGATCCTCTGCACTCAACCCATTATCAATATATTTAGGACACTGAGAAATGTTGTGCGATAAAGGGGAACCTAAGTCCAAAATAGAAATGCTGTATTTTGTATACTAAACATAAACATGAACTTGCTGTACCAGAAGCCAAATTAAACAAATGATTTGTTTTCAAAGTTGGCCGCAGGCGGCTGTCATCTTGTAACTTTGTTAAACATCTTTGCAAGACCAAGACCATGCACATGCTCAGTGTGGTCTGGGCTTCAGTTGGGAGGCTAAGCTTAGGAATTGACATAAATTATCAAAACAGCACAAGTCAAATAATATCTGCCATAGAAGCTGATACAGCAGATATTAATAATCAGAATATGCAGACTGCACTGGATCTGTGGATACAAATCTCTATACAGTCGCCGGCTGCTTTACAGGGAAACAAACAAAGCTGCTCGAGTTCTGGGAAGTAATGTGGAGGGCTCCCCCCTGCCATTTGAAAGCATGATTTTTTCCATGCAGAGCAGCTAGGGACTGTCTTCCTATCCTCAGCAGTCAGAGCAAGTAAATGAAGGGGGAATTTCACTGCATACAGTCAGGTTTATTATAAAAACGGTACACATTTTTTATATTGGAGATAGATTTCTTTTTCATTAAAGAAAGTAAAAATGGGATTTTATTTTTTTGCCTTAATATCCCTTTAAGCACTAATAATGCTTTTGTTTGTCCATATCTTGCAATATCTTTAAGCTGGAAAACTGCGCCAAAGTCATCAAAATGGCAGCCATGTTTGTGAGTTTTAACCTTGAAAGCAGCAAGTAAGTTGCAGGTAAAACTGGTCCCTGTGTAAAATGTATAATGAAGCAATAGAATAGTTGAGTGTAGGACTGGCCATACTGGTTATGACAGCTTAAATATATTGCAATATATCGACAAACAAAGGATAAGGCATTTTTAGTAGCTTAAGGCACAAAATATTTCTTGTTCTTAATATATTAATAATGGGTTGAGTGCAGAGGATCTCTTGTATTTGTTTATATATATTATGTATATACAAACAAAATTATCTACAAGTATCTCAATTTCTTGTCAGTGGTACCACAATACCACAATATCTAAGAGTATTTTTCTTGTGAAACTGCTTAATGTTGTGTTCAGGTTGGCATCGACTGAGAATTATCACGGGAGGCAAAATGACTCTGCAATGCAATGTGTCCCAGCTGTGCAGAGATAACCTCTAACAGTAGCTAGAGAATGTTGTGTGAGGCAAGGAATAGGGATGTAGCGAACGTCGGAAAAAAAGTTCGCGAACATATTCGCGAACTTGCGCAAAAATGCGAGCGGTTCGCGAACCCCATAGACTTCAATGGGAAGGCGAACTTTAACATCTAGAAAAGACATTTCTGGCCAGAAAAATGATTTTAAAGTTGTTTAAAGGGTGCAACGACCTGGACAGTGGCATGCCAGAGGGGGATCAAGGGCAAAAATGTATCTGAAAAATCTGCCTGTGTGTGCTTGGAAGAGATAGTGTAGGGGGAGAGCTGTTAGTGATTTCAGGGACAGATGATAGTAAGTTTGCTGGCTAGTAATCTGCTTGATACTGCTCTGTATTGGAGGGACAGAAGTCTGCAGGGATTTGAGGGACATTTTAGCTTAGGTAGCTTTGCTGGCTAGTAATCTACTGTTCTCTTTAAACAACTGCCATACGTTGACCTTGTAGGCATTGTTTGCCCAGTTTTTTTGGACGCAGCCACTGAAGCACAGTTGCCAGAAAAAATATGCCATATAAATGCTGAAAATAGTCATTTTTCGCCATACGTTGACCTTGTAGACATTGTTTGCCCAGTTTTTTTGGACGCAGCCACTGAAGCACAGTTGCCAGAAAAAATATGCCATATAAATGCTGAAAATAGTAATTTTTCGCCATACGTTGACCTTGTAGACATTGTTTGCCCAGTTTTTTTGGTTGCAGCCACTGAAGCACAGTTGCCAGAAAAAATATGCCACATAAATGCTGAAAATAGTCATTTTTTGCCATATACGTTGAGTCAACGTATGGCAAAAAATGACTATTTTCAGCATTTATATGGCATATTTTTTCTGGCCTCTGTGCTTCAGTGGCTGTGGCCAAAAAAACTGGGCAAACAATGCCTACAAGGTCAACGTCGTTGACCTTGTAGGCATTGTTTGCCCAGTTTTTTTGGCCACAGCCACTGAAGCACAGAGGCCAGAAAAAATATGCCATATAAATGCTGAAAATAGTCATTTTTTTGGTCGCAGCCACTGAAGCACAGTTGCCAGAAAAATTATGCCATATAAATGCTGAAAATATAAATTTTTTTGGTTGCAGCCACTGAAGCACAGAGGCCAGAAAAATTATGCCATATAAATGCAGAAAATATGCATTTTTTTGGTCGCAGCCACTGAAGCACAGTTGACAGAAAAATTATGCCATATAAATGCTGAAAATATAAATTTTTTTGGTTGCAGCCACTGAAGCACAGAGGCCAGAAAAATTATGCCATATAAATGCAGAAAATATGCATTTTTTTGGTCGCAGCCACTGAAGCACAGTTGCCAGAAAAATTATGCCATATAAATGCTGAAAATAGTAATTTTTTTGGTTGCAGCCACTGAAGCACAGAGGCCAGAAAAATTATGCCATATAAATGCAGAAAATATGCATTTTTTTGGTCGCAGCCACTGAAGCACAGTTGACAGAAAAATTATGCCATATAAATGCTGAAAATATACATTTTTTTGGTTGCAGCCACTGAAGCACAGAGGCCAGAAAAATTATGTCATATAAATGCAGAAAATAGGCATTTTTTTGGTCGCAGCCACTGAAGCACAGAGGCCAGAAAAAATTAAACCAGTAGGGTTTGCACCCTAGTTTGTAACGGTGGCGGAGGGAGGAGGAGGACGCTAAAGGACAGCTGTGTGTGGAGTCATGAGGCTTGAAGAGAAGGACAGCTGCATAGAAGTCAGAACAAGTCTTCCGGCGTGCAGTAACCCTCCGAGATCCACCCCTCATTCATTTTAATAAAGGTCAGGTAATCGACACTTTTGTGACCTAGGCGAGTTCTCTTCTCAGTTACAATCCCTCCTGCTGCACTGAAGGTCCTTTCTGAGAGCACACTTGAGGCTGGGCAAGACAAGAGGTTCATGGCAAATTGTGACAGCTCTGGCCACAGATCAAGCCTGCGCACCCAGTAGTCCAGGGGTTCATCGCTCCTCAGAGTGTCGATATCTGCAGTTAATGCCAGGTAGTCCGCTACCTGCCGGTCGAGGCGTTCTTTGAGGGTGGATCCAGAAGGGTTGTGGCGCTGCCTTGGACAGAAAAACATTTGCATGTCTGACGTTACAGACTGGCCAAAGGGCTTTGTCCTTGCAGGTGTGCTCGTGGCAGGATTACTGGCACCTCTGCCCCTGGAATGTTGATGAGTTCCTGAAGTGACATCACCCTTAAAAGCATTGTACAACATGTTTTGCAGGCTGGTTTGTAAATGCCGTATCTTTTCGGACTTGTGGTATGTTGGTAACATTTCTGACACTTTATGCTTGTACCGAGGGTCTAGTAGCGTTGCGACCCAGTACAGGTCCTTCTCCTTAAGCCTCTTGATACGGGGGTCCTTCAACAGGCATGACAGCATGAAAGACCCCATTCTCACAAGGTTGGATGCAGAGCTATCCATCTCCGCTTCCTCATTATCAAGGACTGCATCATCCACGGTCTCCTCCCCCCAGCCACGTACAAGACCAGGGGTCCCCAAAAGGTCACCACTAGCCCCCTGGGAAGCCTGCTCCTGTTGGTCCTCCTCCTCCTCCTCCACAAAGCCACCTTCCTCCTCTGACTCCACTTCTGGCACCTCTCCCTGCGTTGCAGCATGTGCCTGGGTTCGTTCTGGTGATTCCGACCAGAAATCGTGCGCTTCCAGCTCCTCGTCACGCTGGTCTACAGCCTCATCTGTCACTCGTCGCACGGCACGCTCCAGGAATAAAGCGAAGGGTATTAGGTCGCTGATGGTGCCTTCGGTGCGACTGACCATATTTGTCACCTCTTCAAAAGGTCGCATGAGCCTGCAGGCATCGCGCATAAGCACCCAGTAACGGGGGAAAAAAATCCCCAGCTGTGCAGATCCAGTCCTACCACCCAGTTCAAAAAGGTACTCGTTGACGGCCCTTTGTTGTTGCAGCAGACGTTCCAACATAAGGAGCGTTGAATTCCAGCGAGTCTGGCTGTCAGAAATCAAACGCCTGACTGGCATGTTGTAGCGCTGCTGAATGTCAGCAAGGCGTGCCATGGCTGTGTAGGAACGTCTGAAATGGGCCGACACCTTTCTGGACTGGGTGAGAACGTCCTGGAATCCTGGGTACTTGGAGACAAAACGTTGGACTATTAAATTTAACACATGTGCCATGCAGGGCACATGTGTTAAATTGCCTAGTCTCAACGCTGCCAACAGATTGCTTCCATTGTCACACACCACTTTTCCGATCTGCAGTTGGTGTGGGGTCAGCCACCGATCGGCCTGTGACTGCAGAGATGACAGGAGTACAGATCCGGTATGGTTTTTGCTTTCCAGGCACGTCATCCCCAAGACAGCGTGACAACGGCGTACCTGGCACGTCGAATAGCCTAGGGGGAGCTGGGGGTGCACAGGTGTGGAGGAGGAGAAGGAGGACCCAGCAGCAGAGTAAGAAGAAGAAGAAGACGAGGTAGAGAGCGATGGAGGAGTAGAGGTGGTGGCAGAACCGCGTGCAATCCGTGGCGGTGACACCAACTCCACTGTTGTTGTTGAGCTACCCATTCCCTGCTTCCCAGCCATTACCAAGTTCACCCAGTGGGCAGTGTAGGTGACATACCTGCCCTGACCATGCTTGGAGGACCATGCGTCAGTAGTCATATGGACCTTTGGCCCAACACTAAGTGACAGAGATGCGGTAACTTGGCTCTGCACATGTTGGTACAGGTGTGGTATTCCCTTTTTAGAAAAAAAATTGCGGCTGGGTACCTTCCACTGCGGTGTCCCAATTGCTACAAATTTGTGGAAGGCCTCAGAGTCCACCAGCTGGTATGGTAAAAGCTGGCGGGCTAAGAGTGCAGACAAGCCAGCTGTCAGACGCCGGGCAAGGGGGTGACAGTCAGACATTGGCTTCTTACGCTCAAACATGGCCTTCACAGAAACTTGGCTGGTGGCAGATGACTGGGAATGGGAACAGGTGGTCAAGGTGGAAGGCGGAGTGGAGGGTGGTTCAGACGGGTCAAGGAGAGCAGAGGTAGAGCAGTAAGATGCTGGACCAGAAGGAGTGTGGCTTTTAGTTTGCCTGTTGCCTTTGAGGTGTTGCTCCCAAAGTGCTTTGTGCTTGCCGCTCATGTGCCTTCGCATAGAAGTTGTACCTATGTGGCTGTTGGGCTTACCAAGGCTCAGTTTCTGACTGCACTCATTGCAAATTACAATGCTTTTGTCAGAGGCACACACATTAAAAAAATCCCACACTGCTGACTTTTTGGAAGTGTGCGATCTGGCGGTAACAGTAGAAGTTGGCGGAGTTGGCGGTATTGGCGGCAATGGCGGGTGCGTTGGCCGGCTGAACACAGGTGCCGATACATGTTGTTGCCCTACTGATCCCTGCGGGCTGTCCTCCCTGCTTCTTCTAAGTCTTATTCTCCTACTGCCTCTCTGACTCTCCGTCTCTCCATCTGAACTACCCTCCTCTTGCTCTCTTCTACTAGGCACCCACAAAACATCAATCTCCTCATCATCATTCTCCTCAGATGCATCAATTTCTTCTGACACATCACAGAAGGAAGCAGCAGCGGGGACCTCCTCCTCATCACTCATTATGTCCATCTCTATCGTGTTCTCTGCCAGAATTAAATCTGGTGTAAGGTCCTCATCTCCTTCATCTTCTTCTGGCAATAATGGTTGCGCATTACTCAGTTCAAGAAACTCATGGGAAAATAACTCCTCTGACCCCAGTGAAGAAGGGGCACCGGTGGTGGAGGAAGTGTTACGTGGGGTGGCCATAGCAGTGGAGGATGAGGAGGATGTTGTGGTAAAGTTAGAAACGGTAGAGGATGGGGTGTGCTGTGTAAGCCAGTCAACTACCTCTTCAGCATTTTGGGAGTTCAGGGTCATTGGCTTTTTAAAACTGGGCAATTTGCTAGGGCCACAGGATTGCATAGCAGCACGGCCCCTAGCACGGCCTCTGCGTGGCGGCCTGCCTTTGCCTGGCATTATTTTTAAAAAAACAACAACAACAACAAAAACTCAGTTGGTTTTTCTGGAAACGATAATACACACAGCTAGATGGCGGGTTGAAGAAAACACTGTGCAAATAATGCCTACAAAGTCAACGTATACACTACTACAGCGGTGGATACGGATTACGTAAAATATATGAATGCTGCTTGAAAAAAAGTAACTCAAGTGGTTTTTCTAGAGACGATAATATTATCAATATTTAGACAAAATGTGAACAAGGTCACACAGCTCGATGGCGGGTTGAAGAAAACACTGTGCAAATAATGCCTACAAGGTCAACGTATACACTACTACAGCGGTGCATACGGATTACGTAAAATATATGAATGCTGCTTGAAAAAAAGTAACTCAAGTGGTTTTTCTAGAGACGATAATATTATCAATATTTAGACAAAATGTGAACAAGCTCACACAGCTCGATGGCGGGTTGAAGAAAACAGTGTGCAAATAATGCCTACAAGGTCAACGTATACACTACTACAGCGGTGGATACGGATTACGTAAAATATATGAATGCTGCTTGAAAAAAAGTAACTCAAGTGGTTTTTCTAGAGACGATAATATTATCAATATTTAGACAAAATGTGAACAAGCTCACACAGCTCGATGGCGGGTTGAAGAAAACACTGTGCAAATAATGCCTACAAGGTCAACGTATACACTACTACAGCGGTGGATACGGATTACGTAAAATATATGAATGCTGCTTGAAAAAAAGTAACTCAAGTGGTTTTTCTAGAGACGATAATATTATCAATATTTAGACAAAATGTGAACAAGGTCACACAGCTCGATGGCGGGTTGAAGAAAACAGTGTGCAAATAATGCCTACAAGGTCAACGTATACACTACTACAGCGGTGGATACGGATTACGTAAAATATATTATGGCTGCTTGAAAAAAGTGACTCCGGTGTTTTTTCTGGAGACGGTAATATTATGGATATTTAGACAGAATGTGAACAAGGTCACACAGCTCGATGGCGGGTTGAAGAAAACAGTGTGCAAATAATGCCTACAAGGCCAACGTATACACTACTACAGCGGTGGATACGGATTACGTAAAATATATGAATGCTGCTTGAAAAAAGTGACTCCGGTGTTTTTTCTGGAGACGGTAATATTATGGATATTTAGACAGAATGTGAACAAGGTCACACAGCTCGATGGCGGGTTGAAGAAAACAGTGTGCAAATAATGCCTACAAGGCCAACATATACACTACTACAGCGGTGGATATGGATTACGTAAAATATATGAATGCTGCTTGAAAAAAAGTAACTCAAGTGGTTTTTCTAGAGACGATAATATTATCAATATTTAGACAAAATGTGAACAAGCTCACACAGCTCGATGGCGGGTTGAAGAAAACACTGTGCAAATAATGCCTACAAGGTCAACGTATACACTACTACAGCGGTGGATACGGATTACGTAAAATATATGAATGCTGCTTGAAAAAAAGTAACTCAAGTGGTTTTTCTAGAGACGATAATATTATCAATATTTAGACAAAATGTGAACAAGGTCACACAGCTCGATGGCGGGTTGAAGAAAACAGTGTGCAAATAATGCCTACAAGGTCAACGTATACACTACTACAGCGGTGGATACGGATTACGTAAAATATATTATGGCTGCTTGAAAAAAGTGACTCCGGTGTTTTTTCTGGAGACGGTAATATTATGGATATTTAGACAGAATGTGAACAAGGTCACACAGCTCGATGGCGGGTTGAAGAAAACAGTGTGCAAATAATGCCTACAAGGCCAACGTATACACTACTACAGCGGTGGATACGGATTACGTAAAATATATGAATGCTGCTTGAAAAAAGTGACTCCGGTGTTTTTTCTGGAGACGGTAATATTATGGATATTTAGACAGAATGTGAACAAGGTCACACAGCTCGATGGCGGGTTGAAGAAAACAGTGTGCAAATAATGCCTACAAGGCCAACGTATACACTACTACAGCGGTGGATACGGATTACGTAAAATATATGAATGCTGCTTGAAAAAAGTGACTCCGGTGTTTTTTCTGGAGACGGTAATATTATGGATATTTAGACAGAATGGGAACAAGGTCACACAGCTCGATGGCGGGTTGAAGAAAACAGTGTGCAAATAATGCCTACAAGGCCAACGTATACACTACTACAGCGGTGGATACGGATTACGTAAAATATATTATGGCTGCTTGAAAAAAGTGACTCCGGTGTTTTTTCTGGAGACGGTAATATTATGGATATTTAGACAGAATGTGAACAAGGTCACACAGCTCGATGGCGGGTTGAAGAAAACAGTGTGCAAATAATGCCTACAAGGCCAACGTATACACTACTACAGCGGTGGATACGGATTACGTAAAATATATGAATGCTGCTTGAAAAAAGTGACTCCGGTGTTTTTTCTGGAGACGGTAATATTATGGATATTTAGACAGAATGGGAACAAGGTCACACAGCTCGATGGCGGGTTGAAGAAAACAGTGTGCAAATAATGCCTACAAGGCCAACGTATACACTACTACAGCGGTGGATACGGATTACGTAAAATATATTATGGCTGCTTGAAAAAAGTGACTCCGGTGTTTTTTCTGGAGACGGTAATATTATGGATATTTAGACAGAATGTGAACAAGGTCACACAGCTCGATGGCGGGTTGAAGAAAACAGTGTGCAAATAATGCCTACAAGGCCAACGTATACACTACTACAGCGGTGGATACGGATTACGTAAAATATATTATGGCTGCTTGAAAAAAGTGACTCCGGTGTTTTTTCTGGAGACGGTAATATTATGGATATTTAGACAGAATGTGAACAAGGTCACACAGCTCGATGGCGGGTTGAAGAAAACAGTGTGCAAATAATGCCTACAGGGCAAATAATGCCTAAAAGGTCAACTTATACACTACTACAGCGGTAGTAAAATAAAAAAAGTAAAATAAAAAAAAAAATGAATATTAAAAAAAAAAAATTAAAGTTGGTGCTGCTGAACTACTAGGAGCAGCAGATTAGCACACCAGTCCCACTCCCCAACACTGCTAGACTAATAGCACTGGGCTCTTATAGTAGTAGTAGTAGTAGTAGTAGTAAAACAACAAAAAAATAAATAAAAGCAGTCCTTACAAGGACTACTGTTATTGCAGCAGTCAGCAGATGAGATCAGAAGCAGGACAGCTGCCCACTGCAGCTACATACAGAGCACTGCAGTAGAAGGTAGATTACTAGCCAGCAAAGCTACCTAAGCTTAAATGTCCCTCAAACCCCTGCAGACTTCTGTCCCTCCAATAACAGAGCAGTATCAAAACGATTACTAGCCAGCAAACTTTCAACTGTCCCTGAAATCACTAACAGGCAGCAGCTCTCTCCCTACACTATCTCTTCAGCACACACAGGCAGAGTGAAAAAACGCTGCAGGGCTTCGGTTTTTATAGGGAAGGGGAGTGGTCCAGGGGAGAGCTTCCTGATTGGCTGCCATGTACCTGCTGGTCTGGGGTGAGAGGGCAAAAAAAAGCGCCAACAATGGCGAACCCAAAATGGCGAACGTCGCGCGACGTTCGCGAACTTCCGGCGAGCGCGAACACCCGATGTTCGCGCGAACAAGTTCGCCGGCGAACAGTTCGCGACATCTCTAGCAAGGAATAAGTTGCTCTGCAGTTTAGCTCATTTCTAAAAGTGGCTTTGCTGGAGGGATCAGTGGAAAGTGAGTTTTCCAAGGTAGTAATTCTGAATTTATTTTAGAGTTAAGATAATTAAAGATACTAAGATTTCAACTTGGACTTTCTTGACTTATAAAGCATTATACATTAAATTCTATCTATCTATCTATCTATCTATCTGTCTGTCTGTCTGTCTGTCTGTCTGTCTGTCTGTCTGTCTGTCTGTCTGTCTGTCTATCCATCTATCTATCATCTATCTATCTATCTATCTATCATCTATCTATCTATCTATCTATCTATCATCTATCTATATATCGATCTATCATCTAGCTATAGGGCAAAGGCCAACACTCGCATGCCTTAAAGGATAGCCTGTAATGCAGAAAGGTTTATTAACGTTCCAGGCTCACACAGAGGCCTATCTATATAGTTGTATTTTATAGGACTGTGTGCATTTTTTAAAAGGGTTAAGTGGACTGTCCCCAGCCCCTAGCTGCAAGTGATGAAGGAGATGAGCTGATTTTAGCAAAATAGAATAGTGAATTAATGTGACTGACAAAACAGAATACTAGCGGTAAATAAGGACAAAAGAGGTTAGCTATGACTTATTATAGGACTAATTTAACAAAAGAGCTGACACATAAAAACAAACCCCCTTTCAGTAATTCTGCAACCATGCAATTGTTTACTTTCAATCTGATCAATTTATTGTTGAACATTTAGTGGCTTGCATATTTTTTAATTGAATAGACTCTAGCACTCTTTTGAACATGAATAAAGGGCCAGATATACCAGGCTGGGGATGGTCAGGAACTTAGTTAGGTTTGCCTGCATTTCAGCTTTTAGAATCTTGCCATCTGTGCTTGGACATCTGTATGAGCATAACATTTTATAATTGGAACAGCCCCTACTTTCAGGATCAGAGATTTCTTAAAAGCGAAGGGCACTTAGAAAATTGCTGTGCCTTGGTACAGGGCCCTGGCAGAAATGAAAAAAATTATAAAATGTACAGACCTAAATCATTTAACAGTACCAATATGTATTATATACATATAGTTACTTATATACTGAAGCCAGACTGGGGCAAATTCAATTTTCCTTTAGGACTAAGTAATACTCATTTATATAGAGGAGAGCTTCACAACCACACACAGTAACCAATTGTCCAGTGGGATAAATGGATGGATACCATACGAGGGACTGATATATTTGTTGGCGCTGAACAGCAGGAATGTGGTTTCTCTTAACTTTTTAATCTGCAAGTGTGCTGTGCAGTGGAAGATATGGTGCATGCAGATTAGATTTTTTATACATGGATATAATCAAATCAACCAATATCCATGATAAATCAATATCAGTGGGATTATCAGACTGTTATACAGGTGCTGTATACAGACTTTATAGGGCTCCTTTACCCAAAATCAGTTTTTTTCCAAAGTGAAAGAAATTATAAGCAACTTTCCAATTATGTTACTCTACATTTATGTTACTTTAAAACCATTGAAAATTCCTAGTCAATGTATATTAAAATAATTGCTTAGTATTATAACTTGTTTCTCTAGGATAAAAGTGTTTGGATGCACAATCTCTTTAAGTTAGACCTGGGCTGACACGAGCTGCCAATTCAGCTGCTCCACACAGAGATGACAACTTACTGGTTTGTGTATGGAAGCCAAGCAATGGCCTGCCAAACCAGGGATCAGACAGATAATTATAAGACTGGTTTAAAAATTAGGTGAGGACCATATATGGTTACATAAGTTTCTCTTATAATATTATTGTTTGCCAGAGGTAATTTGCACCATTACCTGTGCAGCAAAAGTAGATCCATTCCTTTGGTGACCAAATGAGCTGATCATTGCAGGCATGGCTAGCTTTAGGATCAGACCATAATATTTTATTATGTGGGGCAAATATGTTATGAGGCAAAACTGATATAAAGTTTTCATTAGTACATATGTTGGACTTGCAAACATTTCATAATTAGAACTGAGTATTTTGCAGTCAAATTGCACTTTTCATTTTAATAAAACAAAATCTTACAAAGTGTATTATATTTTAATAAATATATTCTTTGGGGTAATGTTATAAAAGGCACTAAGTTTGCCCAGGGGCAATAACCTATATCAACCAATCAGCAGATAGAATTTACTAGTCACCTGATTAAATGCAATCATCTTATTGCTTGCCCTGGGTTACTGCTCCTTGGCAAACTTAGTGCCTTATATTACATATAGGAGAAAAATTTCCTTCTGCACACATCTCACACAGTTTAAGTTCCTACACTGAATGCCAGAGTAATTGATTGTAGAATGCAGCACTCCCAAGTGACTAAATTCAAACCGCCTTTATTCAGATGTAAAATAAAGGCAATTTGAATATTATCGCTTGGGAGTGCAATCTCTGTGGATTCTGGATGAAAATATCTAAAGGTGAACACATTACAATGCGTGCACCCCTCTGAAAAAAGGCAATCTCCTATCACTAAGGTGCTGGATAATCAATTGTTTAGAGCAATTGATTGTACTCTGAAAATTGTTAGATTGAAGGAGTGAACACATTAATAAGACACTTGATATCTCAAAACCTATATAAAAGCATAATAAAGTTTACCCAAGAATCTGATGTGCAGCTTTTGTTTAAATATGTAATTTCCCATTCAAGCAGAGACTGAGGTCCCGGAAGGTACAGGCATGGTTCCTTAGAAAGAACAAGGCAGCACTAGAACATTTAAAGTCCTAGAGGTGGAAACCTATGGAGCTAGAGTCCTAGAGACACAAGATAGATGGTCAACTATGATGGCTATGATGATATTTCTATATCATTGACAAATAGTGATATTGCCCCTTCTACACTATACAAGCAATATCATAGATGACAATATTTGAAAATGATTTCCAGGGACACATTAAAGGGCTTTTGTGCCACATGAGAACTGGCATAAAATAATCCACATTGTGCAACATCTACCATTCATAGATTGGGTGATAGTTATGGTTATTACAAAACCACTGTGTTGTAGCACTCATTTGCAACAACTACAAGTTACTGAGTGAGGACAGGCACAGAGGGACTATCCCCTGGAACTTGGGGGCACTTGACAACAATAATATGTCTTCTTAAATAAAGCTACAAATCTGTTAAAATAAGACTACGGTCAAGATTTCCCTTTGGCTAAATGATAGCATTACTATACAATGGTATCTTTTCATCTATTCATTTTAGATAATCTTGTCAAATAACCTTAGATAAACAGCAAGTTTTTTTCTTTCCTTTTATTTAAAAAAAACCCATCAGAATCATACATAGGTGTCCCTTTCTATTTGTAGATTCCGTCCTGAACCAAAAAACATTATTATTGCCAAAGAATGATAGAGATGCTTTTATTTTTCCCTTTGTTAGAAATACATATGCATATTTGGCACTTTTGTCCTACATTGTGTTTATTGTATAATCTTTCAACGTGTTGGGCGCATTGTTAAACTTATGAATGCTGAAATGGGTTAATAGTAGTCTAATGTTTAGATATGTTGTAGATATGAAATATCACAAGAGATGAGCAGGAATTTCCATGGCAACCAATCTATAGAAAACAGATTTCTGCCTTACATTGTGAGCAGCGGTGTAGCATCCTCCAAGAGCTGCGCTGGTTAATTACTTCCAGAAAGCATCACAAGGGTTAATTGCCTAGCTACTGATGACAGTATATTCCTGCAGCTAAAAGGGGTTAATCAACTGCTTTGATTGGAAGTTGGAAGCCCTCTATTAGGCAGTCAGAATTTCCTAGCTTTCCCTTGTTTTCTGTTTTTCTCACCTTCTATAAACAAGTGTACTTACATACATATAGCATTTGTAACTGTGAGGGGGCCTCAGGGCTATATGATGAAATGAGAACACAATTCAGCTCTTTTGCATATATACTATGCAGATCAACATGCGGGTGGCCAATTACCTTGCAAAACAAGTGGATCTTTACAACTTAACATCAGAAGCCAAAAGAAAACAATTAATGCACATTCTTTAGAAAATGACTTATTTCTGTGGCATTTAATATGCATTACTGAGCCCTACATTGGAATCTGTTTGTCAGTCATATTGTGATTTTAGGTTTAAACCTCTGGTACTGCAAAGCTGCATACAACTGTAAGATCAGGTGAACCTTGGGCAAGTACACCATCAGGAATCAGGAAATAGGGAAGGAAGAGGATGTATTCTAGTTGGGTAGGCTAGAGATCTAGTACAGAACAAAGACAGAATTTGACCAGAGGACAAAACAGTTTTCTAACAGGTAACATCAAACAACAGAGCCAGCAAAGTTTTGTTAGAAGCAGGAACTGTTAGAACAACCAAAATCAATAAAAATAGCACATAGAGAAATGTCAAGGTAGAGACTCCTATACCTGGGTATTCTTACTTCAGTGGTGTAACTACCGGGGGAGCAGCAAGTGCAAAGTTATCTGGGCCCTACTGGAAGGAGCAGTAGAGTATGGGGTGCCGTTTGTCCCAAATACATTCTGTATACAAAACTATCCCTAATACACAGAATGAATGTCTCTCATGTTATATAAGTATTTGTGACCATACACAGAGAAAACAAATATACAAAAGACTTATTTCTATTAAAGAATGAAAACAAAATCTGGTTAGTGCACAAAAGGATGTCATTATATCACAAACTCCATTCTGTA